>NW_026931814.1:0-150000 GCF_032062105.1 Saccostrea cuccullata
AAAGGAATATTCGGCGTAATATTTTAGGACGTACAATTTTGCGACAAGCAACATGAGTTACATTAAAATGAAGATTTTTAAATAAGAAAGAGTTATGTATTGAGTTCCCGCTAATGTAAAACACGCATTGCAACGAATTTGTACATGATTATGATTTTATCATGTTTATTGGAGTTAGCATAGAGCATGTATCAGTCGAACACGTGCTTACTCGGTGTTTATGTAGACCGTCAATTTCATTATATTTATAAAATACCTGTTCTACAGGTATTCGATTGAATCATTTGACCGATTTTTCCTTTCTAAAGAAATGGGCGTGTCTAAAGATAGCTCAGAACGTTTCATCTAAACGGAAATTTTTACCACTTCAATGCGCTTCATTGTAGCATCTTCGCTAGGCAAGGGTGACTGATACAATGAAGCGCATTGAAGTGGTAAAATTCTCCGTTTGGATGAAAAGTTCTGAGTCATGTTTTGAAGGTCAATTATAACATAATGACACCCCATTTCTTTAGAAACAAAAGAAATATTCGTCGTAATGTTTTAGGGACACCCATTCTTGCGACAAGCAATATGAGTTACCTGAAATGGAGCTTTAAAAAAAATTAGAAGAGAGAGTTAGAGACTCTCCGCTTCTGTAAAACACAAATTGCAACGAATATGTACATATTTTTGAACTTATCATGTCTTTTGAAGTTACCACAACACATGTTTCGGTCGAACACTTGTTTACTCGGTATTTATTTAGACCGTCAATTTCATTGGCTATTATATTTATGGAAAACCTGTTCTACAGGTATTCGAATAAACAAATTGAGCATTTTATCCATTTCTAAAGAAATGTGCGTGTCATAAGAAGACAATAAACGTTCTAAAGATAGCTCAAAACGTTCCATTCGAACGGAAAATTTTACCACTTCAATGCGCTTAATTGTAAATTCAAGACACGTGGTTTAGGTTGATCTATTCAAAGGTTATAGGGTAGAACCGGTTTTATAAATATAATCGGCAGTAAACATGATATTGCTATAGCCTGTTTCTTTTGAAAACATGTACTGTAATAAATGTTTCCAGACCTTTTTGAAAGACGTTCATGATTTTCAACTGACAAAGGATGGCTAAAGGAAGGAGTGTTAAAATAACAATATATCTTATACTTTTCGGCGAAAATTAAAGCTCACTAGTGACCGATTCGCTGGTAAAAAATGTGCATTATCATCTACACTGACAAACCTTTGTTTGGCTTATATGGCTATTGTTATAAATGCGCACAGAGGATCTTACCACGAGCAACTGACCAATCGTTGAATGAATAGCAAAGTTTACGCCAAATACATGTTTACATTTTACTTCGAACTTGTAGTTCAGGTCAATCCACGGTCATGTTAATGGACTGCAAAATAAAAAAAAAGTTTTTACAAACAAAATACAAAGATAAGAAACTATGAAAGATGTAACGGGCGTTTTTAATTCGTTTTAAATAAAAAAAAATGTTTAATAAAATAGTTTCTGTCTAGTTTAGAACACCAGCGCTTCAAGGGTAAGAAAAACGAGCAGCATCTCTTATGCATTTAAGGGGGCCCTCTACAACGTCACAACATGGCGTACTTCCGTAAAAACGCCATTTTGATCCCAAATGATCAGAATCAAATTCACTTAACACCGATAAATCACTGAGTATAACACAACATGCGATATTGTGGATGGAATGTCCATAATATCACATCAATTAATACAGTGTTTTGTCCAATACGTATCCTTTCTTTAAAAATGAATTGTTTGTCAATGTATTCAATTTTACTTATTTAATTATTAGAGGATAATACATTTACAAACTTATTAGAATAAGATTTTTAGATGAGAAAAAAAAAATTTTATAAGACATGGTTTGTCCATATGCTAATTCATCATTCGTGTCAAAACGCCATACACTCAGAATTTCATTTCTTCAATAAGCATATATGCTTTTCAGCAAAATATAGGCCTATCCCCCCAAAAAGCAAATTTGATAAGATAAGACATATGTATTATTTCCCATCGACTAGAGGATACTCTGTTCTGTATACACCTGAATGAATGGTTATACCCGGTGAAATTTTGCATGACCCAAACGTTTGATCACCATTGATTGTCAGCTGTTTACAAGTATGGGGAAAAGTGCAGGTTTCAGACGAAGTGTGCATTTGGTTATAGGAATTTCTTTTACCGCTTTTGGCCATTTACCATCTTAACTTGTTTTGTTATATATAGCACTGGATAACACATGCAAGTTGGATAAAAACGGTAAGTAAATCAACCTTTCTCAATATAATGAAATCACTAAATACATGTCTTTGTCATTGACTGGAAACGCGATGATTTTCGCTTAAACTCATTGAAAAACAATACATGTACAAAACGAACTTGTTCAAATGTCCTTGCGTGCCAATTTGTTTAATACTTGTGCAAGTAGAGTTTATTTGAAGTTTATTTATATATATAAAAACTAGAGGTACTGTGAGCGATGAGCTCACTAAATGTCCCCCGCCTCCCATATGGTTATCATTGGTGAAAAAGTCCATGTTTTCCTGTGGCCGGGAAACCCAAAATATGTGTCAGATCAAAAAGTAAAATAGGAGGTGCACAATGGCAATATGTAATAAAGATTCTGTGAAAGTTTCATTAAATTTCATTCAGTGGTATGAGAGGAGTTGCGGATAAGAGATGGGTCCCCCAAAGCGTAACAGACGGACGAACGGACAGACGGAATGACGGACGGACAGACGGACGGACAGACGTACAGACGGACGGAATTAACGATTACTATATACCCTCCCGCTTTTCAAGCGGGGGGTATAAAAACATACCAAGATATTTGAGTCCACTCTTAAAGCGGATCTTCACACCTGAATTTTTGTGATGTTTATAAATTTTTGACAGTTTTTCAATTTTTTTCAATTTCTTTTTTTCATCGTTTTTACCCTTTGATATTATATATCTTTTCAGATATTGAAGAGGATCCAACCAGTTATTCTCAAGAAAATGCTGTTTTAGTTTTTTTTGGTTTATTTTTGTAAATTTAAATAAAAATTATATTGATTTTATTTTTATTTTTGTTGGTTATTATTTCAATATTTTATAACACTAAATTTGAAGAGAAATTTAAAGCACTGGGCTTTTAAAAATATAGATAGGAGGGATTTTAACAAAATAAAAAATAAATAAAATATTTCAAATATTTCTAAAAAATAAATTGAAGTACTTTGGAACCTTATTTTATCGGATATGGGGCCTATTATTAGAAACAAATGCATGCAACAAAAATCAGTTATACTTTATAGGTGTAAGAGCCCCCTTAAATGGACAAAACTTTGTTTAGTTCGTGATCACTTGTTCGGCCAGGGAATTCACCTGGCAATTGTATTCACCGATAGTAAAACAAAGGAATTAATACAGACGCAAATCGCTTTTGCAGTATGACTTTCAGAAACCTAGACTTCCACCGTTTATTTAACAAATGAATTGTTTGTCATTATAAGCATGAAAATAATATTTTTATACCCCCCGCTTGAAAAGTGGGAGGGTATAACAGGGGTTAACATACTGTATTTGATTTTACGTAATCACTATATATGTATACAATAGTGATTACGTAAAATCAAAAACATATGTTACCGGCCCTGTGGATATATAGTGATCGGGATTTCCGTTTGTCCGTCCGTCTGTTACGCTTTATCTCTTATCCGCAACTCCTCTTATACTACTGAGTGAAATTTAATGAAACTTTCACAGAATCTTTATTACATATTGCCATTGTGCACCTCCTATTTTACTTTTTTATTCGACACGTATTTTTAGGTTTCCCATAGCAAAACATGGACATTGCCATTATATGTTTACCTATAACGTCACATATAGAAGCTTCTGGATAACATTTGATAGGACGAGTTATTCCTCTTTACATATTACCGTAATACAATATGGAATGAGGTTCCCCAAATCCCCAATGTAGAGTCGAGTACTGAATAGGTCGGCATTACCTGATTGGCTGAAATGAGGTATGTAATGTTTTTCATTTTAAAGTAAAAATATTAATATTTGAAATAAATGATGGAATGTAGGAATATTACAGAGAATATAGAAATACCAGGGGAGATTGTAGGAGTGGGGGTTGATTTTTTTTGCAGAGCGTTATTTACTGCCGATACCTATGTTTTAAAGAACCGCAATTTTGACCTATAAACGCCATGGGACCCTATATTTTTTCCGGGATTTTTCATAAGCGCTTGGATTAAAGTTTCAAACGATGCCAAGGAATTATCTGAAATTAAATTAGTATAGTAGTGAGAGGACAAAATGTTTGTATAAAGTTCTATGGGAAAATAATTGGTACTCTTTTCCCATATATATATAGCAACACATGGACATTATGGGAGGCGGGGGGTATCATTTAGTGAGCTCATTGCTCACAGTACCTCTAGTTAAAAATGCTTTTCATTTACCATAAGATTTTCCTTTTTTTTTCAAACGTAAAATTCCTGTATAGTATTCGTAGTAACCCATAATACAATACTCATTCAGCTGATTGGTCAGTTAAAATCATACTGGTGCCTCATTTGCTAATCTGACGCCAAAAAATATAGTCACGGTTCCCATGCAAAAATATTTGTCCAAAAAGAAATTTTAATTCATGACTGCAGAAAGAAGATGGGTGAACAAGGCGGGCAAATGCTATAGCGTTAGATATTAAGAAATCATATTTAGTATGTAAATTGAGTAATCAAATTAGCTTCTAATTATTGAAATTTTTTTAATTATGAGGAAAAAAACTTTTTTTGAGAGAAAAAAAAAATTTTTTGAAAATGTTTCTTTCATAAAATTATTAGATGGTATTCGTGTGATTCGAACCCTAGCAATACAAGCTAATTCAGAGAATTCGTGTCCCCCGCTTAGGGAAAAAGTCGGCTCCCCCTGACTGAATTTGTAGAATTATTAAATGTATACATGTATACTGAAGGAAATAAAATACATGTATGTCAATATGCATATAAAGATTTGATTGCTTATTCTTTATTATGTGTATAGAAGATTTTTTCATATGGAATATTTATCACACTGTAATGATGATTTTATAACCTCATAAATTTTTCATTTCACATGCTGAATACTATCATTTAGTAAAAAAAAAAAGTATTTAAAAAAAAAAAAAAGAACGGTCCACTAGGATAAACCCGGGTTCTACATTTGAAGCAGAGACATAACCACTAACCACTGAGTCGCTTTACACATAGTGAAGTATATGCAGAACTGAAGTCACATACATGTATATATTCATGTTTTCAGTTGGGGATTCTCAAAATTTTACACAATCCATGGTGTTTGATTTATTTAGCCTTTATTAAACAGTTCTAATAGATGTAATAAGAACATAAAGTCCACCGAGAACCTGTTTTATACGCAATTATAACTCTCCTCATGCCCCTGCGCTAAAAATAGCGAATGTAATACTATAAATACTAATAAAACAAACGGGGCGGGGCACTTTGAGAGGGGGGAGAGACGTCCTAGGGAGTTTTGGTATAAAATTACATTGCATCAGCTCAAAATCTTCTTGAAATATCGCCCGGAAATGATAGTGTTACACACAGACAGAATGTATAAATTTACGACCTTGAACTTTGACCTTTTGACCTCAAAATCAATAGGGGTCTTCTTTAGGCCACAGGGAGTTGTTATATAAAATTTCATTGCAATAGCTCAAATGGTTCTAGAGATATCGTGTGGAAACGAAAGTGTTTTAACAGACAGAATTTGCTTATTTATGACCTTGACCTTTGACCTTTTGACCTCAAAATCAATAGGGGTCTTCTTTAGTCCATAGGGAGTTGCTATGCTAAATTTCATTGCAAAAGCTCAAAGGGTTCTCGAGATATCGTGTGGAAACGAAAGCGTTACAGACAGACAGAAAGACGGACGGACAGACGGACGGACGGACGGACAGACGGACGGACGAACCCAAATTAATATCCCCACTTTTCAAGCGGGGGACAAAAAAATCCGACGTATGAATAGAATTCTGCTTCGAGACCAACGCGTTAACCACTATGCTACACAACTCATGCTGATACTAGGCATTTAAATCATGTTTGTGATATGACCCGCGACATAATGGACTTGAAGTATTTCTCGAAAAGATGTTAATTTTGTGTCATAAAAGTGTACTTTTAAGGTATAGTAGGTTTTCGCTCCATGTTTTTGTAAACCAAAAAATATGTATTTTATTGCACACTTTTAGGATCATCTTTCAAAAAAATGGAGAGAAGACCCACCCATATTAAAAAATGTTGTTTAAGTATGAGAAAATGATCGTTTTTGTTCGTTTTAGTGTGTGTAAGATTTTTCATAGGCAAATATTTTCAGTCTTTGTGAGATTTTTGTAAATTGTAGAGATTTTACATAAAGTATACTTTAATATTAGATGAAATATCAGAATAAAATTTCGATTTATTTGAGATTAAATTTTTCACTTCTTATCTGTCGCACTATAGGCATTTCGCCCGCCTTATTCACCCATCTTCATTGTATTATAGAGAATACTTATGTAAGATTGAATGAATGTAAAAGAGATCGATTGATTGAAGTACATTTCTACATATATTATCAGCTGATTCTAGGGTGGTGAAAACTGAAACGCAACATAACTTTTCTGTTTACCATGGCTCCACGTGCTAGTCACCTCCTAACCACATTTCCGTGAATAATTTACCCTATCTCGCTGAAGTCTCCCTAACTCTCGCCAGAACCACTGCCAGAGCTACTCTGAACTCATCGGGTTTTATAATTTGCAGAACACCGAAAAATAAAAGGTTCCGAACACATTAGTAGAGGTGATGAAGTGATCCTTTCTTTACGATTTCAAGTCTTTCAACTATTTATTTGCTTATAAGCCGCTTACCATTTGGATTTGGCGCAACATAGTTCATGCATGAATTTACCATTTATCAGCCATAGGTATTTTCACTATATTTATATAATTTATATAATTCATATCTATTCAGGCGCGATATCCAGGATTTTTTTCCGGGGTGGGGGGTCCACTTAAGTAAAAAAAACAAAATCCAGCCCAGGAATTGTATTTTTCATAGCCACATATTTACGTATTGGAGGAGGGGTCAGCGTTTTCTAGGGCGCGTCCAAGGTCACTTAAAGTAAACTTGGTTTAGTTTATGCATTTAAAATCTCTGCAAAATCCGGGGCCGCGGGGGGGGGGGGCGAGCACGACCCCTCCCGCTCTAGATCCGTGCATGTCTATATTAATATTGAAAAATGCGTTATTTTTTGGAAATAATTATTTTGTTGTTCTAATATTTTATTAATAATTTATTTTTCACTCGTGTTTTTTAAAGATATAATTCGTCGCGTAGTGGTTAAAGCGGTCCGTCTTGACCAAACCCTGTGCTATGGAGAGAGTTCGAATCATACGTGAAACTTTTTCTTTTTTGTTTTTACATATCTTTAAAAAACATGAGTGAAAAATAAATTATTAATAAAATATTGAAACAATAAAATACAGATTAAATGTACTGTGTAAAAGATGATATAACATTATAATTTTGAAAAATATAACTTTTAGAATTGAGACATTTCTTCTCTCAAAGCGGGGATTGTCTTCGCCTTGTACACCTCCATTCTTCACTCATTCTAAAATAAATTTGATTGACGTCCTTAGTCGTACAAAGAAAAGCAAAAATTATACAAGTACAACTTGCCTAGTGAATGTTCAGGTATCAACAAATTGTGTTTGAAAACAATAAAATAATTTTATTTGATTTTTTTTTTAAGGTACTCCGATCCTCAGATTCTAAAAATCAAGCATTGACTAATGGAAAATGCTTACAAAAATGTCTGAATTTTCAAAGTAATGTGTTTTTACAGGTCTACAATTAACTTCATCTTTCAAGTTAATCATATTTTGTAGAGAAAATTAGTAAATTTCAAATATATTTTCAGGGATTGCGAATAAAAACATCTGCTATGCATTTTCCAGTTCAAATTTGATCAATTAACTCATTTTAAAAATAAAAATCATAGGTATCCAGGCTTTTGAAGAAATACCACAATTTTCATGCATATAATGTACTTTAATTTTGAAGAAATACCACAATTTTCATGCATATAATGTACTTTAATTTCTTTTATTCACTTCAAACATTTTACAATGCAAAGTGTATAAAGATTTTCCTGTCATTGTAAAGCACCATACATCACTTTTAAATCCATATCATGTTAATAAACATTAGTATCCACGGTTAGATTAAAATGAACATCAATTTCTTGATATATGCAATTTTGAAATGCTTTTACGGGGTAAAAATTTCATCTTTTTATTAGACCTTTCTGAGAGGTAAACTTTTTCTCAGTGTTAACTACTTTCATTACCAACTCTATTACTACATTTTCGGTACATCACTAAAAGTGGGGGGCCAACAAGGCTTTCAATTAACATTTCCTATAGTATAAGTAAGGTTGGGGAAAAAAGTGGGGGGCCCAGGCCCCCCCTGTTGCTACGCCCCTGATTTAATTATCTCTCAACAAAAACTTCGCTAAACGATATTATTTTGCCCTGCAAAAGTGTAGTACCGCAGTTACGGTGAAGGGGCTAATGACATTGAAAACTTGCGCGCCATCTAGCGTTAATTCAGGTAATGTCCGCTTTGCAAGCCACCGAGCGTCAAATCGGTGAATGACTGTTAGTTATGCATCGGTGTCTGTTTATTTTGCAAACGAGTCTGTTGATTTTGTAGTTTGGCATTGCTCGATATATACCCTACATGTACATAGCTTTAATAATTAACATAACGTCTGTTGTAAGTGATGTCAGTATTCTTTTTGAAAAATATTCTTCAAAAAAAGTTAAAATCAAGAGTTTTTTTTCCTTTCAATCACAGCAGTTTCCATGGCAACACATATTAATTAAGGGTAAAAATAATAGTTTTGTTCGTCATTTTCAAATAGGTGAAAGTTATGTAAGTATGAAAACTTTTTACAACTAATAAAAGAACAGGTTAAAATTTGAAGTTTCCATCTGAAGCTTGAAGATTCATGACATTGTTTCTTTAAAAGCATTTCTTGGAAAGATGAATATGTGTTATTATAAATGTGTATTTATCTATTGATTTGGTGAGGAGATACAGAGATGTTCAATATATTTCCAAATATAAAACATCCCTATAGTATTTATAACTAGTATTAGTCAGCATAAAAATTCGACATGCACAATTATTCTGAAATGCTGAAGTTAGAATCATTCATATCAATTGATTTCGAATGAATTTAAAATTTTATATGAACCGAAATAGAAAATAATTTTAGAAAAACTTGGATTGAAAGCATATCTTTTTTCAAAAATTCTGTTTGCTACAAATTCGTTTACCTTTCATTTTGGGTCCATTTAAAACATTTTATTTCACTTAGATAACTTAAGGTCTCAAATGAGGCCTAAAAAGTACTAGTATACAAACAAGCCAATTCCTGAGAAGAAGATTTTTAAAGTACTGTTTTTTTCCCTATACATTTCTATGTAAAAGTTGGATTCCAAAATTTAGCCCCGCTCTACCCTCTGGATCACCCGGACCTTTTCACGCAGGCGGATCTTTTCTTTTACGGAGCGGACCTTTTCTTCTGTAAGGTTGACCATAAGCTCCCCCAGACCTTGAAACATCGTACCCTAATAGCCATTTTATATGCACTTTTCTTTTGTTTATGTACACTGTACATGTACACGGGTGTAATATCTCTTTATTTGTTGAGTAAATACACAGGCGATGTTAATATATTTTCAAATAAAATACATGCTTTTAATATCTTTCACTTTACTAGCCAGCATAAAAAATCAACATTCACAATATACATGTAATTCATGCATAAACTCAGAGGTTAAATCATTCAGATCAGTTAATTTCCAGTTATATTGTTGTATATAGTTACATGTTTATCTATTTACATGATGGAAAGAGAAATTTTATCTTTGATTGAAAGCATATTTTTTTTTTCAAAATCCAATCTGCTACAAATTTTGTCTACTTTACGTTTTAAATCCATTTGCAACATTTTATTTCACTTTAGGGCCTCACATGAGGCATAAAAATATAAACAACAAATCAAATTCAATAAAGAAAAGGTATAACAAATGAACAAAGGATTAACATAAATTCAATATCATTTTGGAGGTCCAGTGCAGCCTGTGGACAGGACCCCCCCCCCCTCTCCACCCCTGGTCATTTTTTTTTCCTTTTTTTGTCATGAATTATGTTTCTAGTACTTATTTCCAACGTATTCCATATGAAAAATCCACAATATAACATATATTTAACGATTTACTAAAAAGTAATACCCTGGT
Organism: Saccostrea cuccullata; assembly: GCF_032062105.1. NCBI lineage: Eukaryota > Metazoa > Mollusca > Bivalvia > Ostreida > Ostreidae > Saccostrea > Saccostrea cuccullata. The sequence continues at coordinate 10,379 of NW_026931814.1, forward strand.
ATTAAAAAATAGAGTATACAGGGTATGACTTTTTTTAGTAAATCGTTAAATCTATATTATTTTTTGAATAAACACAGCATGGATTTTTTTTTTATTTTTCAATATGAAATACACAGTTTATACAATAAAATTTAAGAAATTTTATAGTCAAAATTATAACCTTTGGATAACCCGGACCTTTTTACGCAGGCGGACCTTTTCTTCACAGTACAGATCTTTTCTCATGAAAGGTTGTCCTTGTACATTATTATTACGTATTAGGTTGGGACCTTGAAACATCATATCCTAATGACCGTTAAAAAAATATGGAAAGCCGACGGGTTCAAAATTCCAACTCTGTAATTCTTAAAATGTACACATGTAAACTTGAAATTGTAAATTGTAAATCTTAATTTCATAATTTGTCAATTGTTCTTTCACAATTTGTTAAGCTGTTTACAAATAAGATTTAATGCAGCAAAGATCTCGTGAATCTTATCCAAAAGGGGGGCGAGGTGCACCCTAGTCAAAATATTCCAAACCAAAAAAAATTCTTCGACAAGCAAAAAAATAATAACCTATTTCGTGTTAGTGGTTGTGGTTTGTGTGTGTGTGTGAGAGAGAGTGAGGGTGTGTTTGTGTGTGTGTGTAGGGGGGTGGGGGGGGAGGGGGCAAAAGTCATTTTCTATGTGCATACATCAGTATATGCATTTGATAACTCTGTACATTAAATTTTGGGGAGGGGTCCGGTTTCTCGAATTCCCTGCTGAAATCCGCGCACGGAGAGGTGCAGAGTGAATGGAATCCGAAAGTTTTTTTTTCAGTTTTATATAGAAGCGTGAAGACTAGGCACGTAGTATCGGAGGGCGGCTCCCTCTTCCCGCTTTTTCTCGACATGTTTTACTGTAATTTAGTATAAAAACCCATCATAACTATGGATCGAATTGTCTTGTGAAAAAGTAAGAACCATAGCACAGCCTCCCCCAGTGTCAATTATTTTTCTGGGTGCCCCTTCCAGAAACGTTGTACCATGCATGAGGACTAGATTTTTCACGTCTTCTGTTTTTGTGTGGTTGTTGGGCTGAAGACACGAAAGCCTTTATTCTGAATTTTATTTTGTTTCATGGGGATGCATGGAATAAACTATATTTAACCCAACAAAACTGAGGTGCTCCATATTTTCTGGGATGTGTTCAGCTCTATAAAATCATCTGAAAAGAGAAGGACCCCCCCCCACACACACACTTTCTAGTAGTGTGTTAACTTAAATCTTACAAAATATAATAAAATATATTAATGATTTTTTATAAACACAAAAATAGTCAAATGTTTGGACGAAAAAAGAGAAAAAACTACTATTAATTTGATCACTTCAAATAATTTTTCATTTAAATTTTCCGTATATACAAACTAATGTGTACTTTACAAAACAAGAATGATGTCTGTCATGCAATACATGAATTTTTCAAATTCCAGGATTTTTTTCTAAATAGGGTTGAGCTTATGTCCACTAAAAAAATCACCCAAAACGCAAAAAAAATAGTGCATGTGTGTGCGGGGGGGGGGATGGTAATGGACAATTCTTGTTGATAAGCTGTTTCAGATATTTATATGACTCTTCGACTTATTTACGAGACGTTCACAACTCCTGGAGGGGGGGGGGGTTAAAGGTTTTTTCTAAATTGTTTTACTTTATAAAATTCATTGATGAAAATCCGGGGGGGTCACCCTGGGGTAAATTTTTTGCAAAAGAACTTACGACAAAGACCAAAATTTTATTTTACTCATAACTTTTTATTTTATTTAATTTAAAAATTTTTTTAATCTTTTAACAATAATTCAACAAGATATTTTTATGTTAGCAATTTCAAAGAGGATAATTAATTTTACAAAATTTTAAAATCAACTATTTTTTTTGTCTTAGTCGTTAAGTTCTTTTGTAAAAGGGGCCCCTGGCCTCTAGATAACCCCCAACCACCCTTCTGCCGAAGCTCCCAGTAACACTACAGAAAGGGTTTTTAAAAAAAAATTAGAAAAATATTCAGGATTGTTGGGATTTTTATAGAGTATAATCTGTTAATATATTATTATTTACAAACAGTCTTCAAGAAGAATGAAATTATTTTATTCATCAGCCTTTCTTTATATTTTTGCCTGGTGGGACGCATTCATCATCATCGTCGTCCTTTACACCCTGTGTTGTGTGGGGCAGAAAAACTTCCTCCACTCATGTCTATTCTGGGCCAGCCGCGTCAATGATCCTCAGGTCTCGTGCTTTGCTGGACGCATTGGGGAAATGATTAAATTGTTAAGCAACAAATTAACCTGCCACCCTTATAGCGCCCCCTATCGTTTTAAAAAGGTGTTAACATAATGCAACCTTGCAAATTTAAAAATCTACGAAAGTACAATTTACAATTTCTAAATTTTGACAAATCGTAATTCGAATTACATGAGAGCATCGGCAAAACTTGCATTTACATTTTACACTTGTCAAATTACGCATGGGTAGTTACAACTAACAAATTTTAAAAAAAAAACAATTCAAATTCTAAATTAAGTTTACAAATTCATGTCTACATATGTACATTTTAAGAATTACAGTTTGAATTTTGAACCCGTTGGCTTTCCATATTATAAATGCACTTTTTTATTGTTTATGTACATGTATACGAGTGTATCTACTGATTTGTTGAGTAAATACAGAGATGTTCAATATATTTCCAAACATAAAGCATGCTTATTAACAGTGGCATTTAAGGGGGGACACCCCCCCCCCCCCTTAAAATTGTCAAAGTTGACGTAAATCACAGTTTAGTCTAAAAATGTTAATATGTTATTATATTTAAGATAGTCAACAGAAACTCAGACGTTAAATCATTCAGATCATTTAAATTTGATTATATTGTTGTATGTAGTTACATGTTTATTATTTTAGATGAATTGAAAGAGAAAATAATTATTTTAGAGAAAAATTTATTGAAGGCACATTTTTTTCCAAATCCAGCCTGCTACAAATTTCGTCCACCTTTTTTTTTTGGGATCCATGTGAAACATTTTATTTCTTTTAGGGCATAAAAATATAAACAACAATGAAATTAAATTCAATAAAAAAAAGGTAATAAATGAACAAAGGATTATAACACATAAAAACAATATTATTTTGGAGGTCCAGTGCTAAGAGGAGGAATTTGAGACATTCCGAGCCCGATCTAAATTGTTTTTAAAGTTTCAACTCAAATCCCAAAAAACAAAGTTGTCCTCATAAAATAAGCGCTTTGAATTTTAAAATGATTGTTGCTTTAAGAAAAATCACACCTTATATTACCCCCCCGGGAATTATCAAGGAGACGAAATTTTTATCGTCCGAAAGAAATTTTCTGGAACCTCACTGGATTGGGAAAAATGTATATCGTTTAACTGCACTTTATTAAAATATTTTTGCATGTTTGTTCGATGACTTCAAATACGATTTTTTCCTTGAAATAAAATTTATAGCGAGTGTGCGAAACGCGTCGAACGCAGTTAACGACAACGCCTGGGCGAAAAGAAAATTTGGACTACTGCACATTCATTCCAAAAATTTTTTCCCCTAGTAATTTTGACCCACAATGCATCGCTTCGTACACAAACGCTAAAGCCACGTTCTGGGGAGAATAACGACAAAAGTCAAAAGAAAAAATATAACTGCCTTGATTTAATGAATTTATTGCATAGAAATGGTCATTAAAACGGGTCTTCATAAAATAAGCCTTGTTCAGGCTTCGGTTTGGTAAAGCAACATGCAAGCAACATCATTTGACGTCAAGTTAATGGCAATCCTCGGCTACTCCGCTAGTCCATTTACGTTATGTGCGAGGTACGAGTTATCGAGGAACTCCGAGTGTCAAGTCTTACGCCCCCGAATTTCATTGCGGTTTGACAGTACATCAAATGAATACAGAAGTACTGCACTCAACCTAAAGGGGCACCGTAAACATATTAAATAATCATGATAACCAACTGAACAAAATTGAACTGCTTAAAACGCACATAGAACAAATAGTATATCAAATCTTGCTCTAGAGATAATGGTGAAAGACCAAATAAACACAACATGAAAAATTTTTATTTTTTCATATGAAATACACGTATTCAATTTCTCTTAATTTTTTGTGTTTTCACGCAGGCGGTTTCTTATAAATAGTTTTCGATAGGCCAGAATTTTGAAACTTATTTCCCTTGGGCGCCATACTGGAGGTCCAAAGGCTCATATTCCTTATTGTTCAACCATTTTTTAAAAATTTTTCATTTGCTATTTTGAGGTAGGAATCATTATTTTTCTGAAGTATTATTTAAAAAATATTTAATAAAGATTGTCCACCAAATATTTCTGCTACATCCTCCTTTACTTGGTAAGACAAAAGGGGGGATCATGAGTCGACCTCCAATTTGGCGGCCAAAGGGAAGTAACGCTAAAATCAGGTTTCCAAAAACTTCTTCGGGCCGGGGCCCTTTCTGATATAAGGTTACCTGAAATCTTATGGTATAAGCAGGTCCCCCCGGGCCTTGAAGCAAGGCGGACCAAATGTTCGCAGGGAGTTAAGGCTATGTATGGAGGTTTCTATGCAAAAAATCTAATTAAAACCCATTCCACATTATAACGTCTTATTATGACGTCATGTACGTATTACATAATTTATAAAAAAACAAAATTGCTTTGGCGCAAGGGCATACCATACTTTGTTTTCCAGAATAAGGTATTTAAAAAGAAATAGGGTATTCCTAGGATTTAAGAAATTGCAGCACATATGTCGACACTGGGAAATTTTGTTGCATATAAAGTTTTAAGGGTTTCCACCCTCACTATTTGAATGGTTCAAAGTACAAAAACTGTATTTATTTTCATTTCATATGCTTTAAATTTTCCAATTTTTTAAAAAAAATGTATAGATCATCAATTATTTAAGACTAAACATAAAAAACAGAAGTGTATGTCAACATAAAAAAAAAAACGCACATTTTTTGTAAAAGTATTATGAAAAATATTAAAAAATCATGGTTAAAATGCATAATTCTGATGCTGAATGTACCTAAAAATTTATAATAATACTTTTGAAATGTGAATATCAGGGAAACTATTTTTCATTAGAAGTACAATAAAGCAAATGCCTGATTGAAGAGACCGTAGAAGGAGTTATTGCCCTTGTCAACATTTTTTAAAACTTGAATAATTAATTAAATAAAGAAAATATGCATTGTTAAAATTCTTTTGTTTAACAATATTTATCATTACACCTATTGTAAAGCATTCTTCCAAAGGTATGGTTCTATTAGGTATGGATTTAAACTAATTACAGTTTTTACAAAAAACCCATGACATCATAGGAGGTAAATTCCTTAAGATGAAACAAGGTAAAAATTAGTCCAATGTAAAATTCCTAAATTTTTTATCGATTTAAAAATGCACAGGATTTGTAAATTTTAATATTTTTAGAAATTTTCCAGTAAAATACATGTTTTATTTTAAAATGAAAAGGATATGCCCTTGCGCCGAGTTGTTTTTTTTAAAAGTGTTTTCTTACCTTGAATGGGAAAGAATTAAGACGTCATAACATGACGTCATAATGTGTAATAGCTTTAACATGATGTGGATACTTTTTCTGTAATATGTATGAATATGAAAATCTACCGGGGTATTTGAATTTTCTCCGTGTATAAAATATACAACTTAAGCATTTTCATTAACTAATTTGCATTGAAATGTCCATATTTGGCCTTAATTAACTCACTTGCGTTATGCGGCAGCAGAGGTTTAAATCCTGGGGGGGAAACAACATATGATATCATATGTCCCTATAAAGCCCAAAAAAGGATGGCATTCGTTCATTTGAATTCTTTTGTGACAACACTGGAAAGGCGAGATAGAAACAAGAAAGGTGAGTCTTGAAATTGTCCTTTTGTTCTTAAAAGTTTATAATGCTTCACTTCATGTTAGGACTTATATAGTAGTTTACAGGTAGTTAAAACAAATACTTTTGATGTTCACCAAACCATAGCCAACATCACAGGTTTTGTTTTAAAATAAAAATTTTTCCCTTAAATCTACCTTTGGAGCGTTTATGTACAGTAAAAAACGGTTATAACGAAATCACTGGGGCCACAGACACTTGGGGAAAGGACCTCCCCCCCCCCCCCCTTTTCCCTTTTTTCTTTTCTTTTTTAAAATTTGGGGTTGAGTGCCTTTTCCTATTTTTGTATTCTAATTATACACTATATATATATTATCAATAATGCGACTCTTTTGTCTCTATAAGCTGTTTTTAAAAATATCGTTTTCGACTAATATATAAAAAGAGAGAAGGCTTGCAATTCTTTTCTCGTCATGTACCTTAATTTCTACAGTTCTGAGCTAATTTTGTACGGTGTACGTCTCTCCATCTAGCTGTCTGTCCGTTGTTTCCCTTTCGTTTGCAAACATTTCAAATTTTGACTTCTTCTCAAGAACCACTTGACCAATTTCAACCAAACTTGCTACAAACTATCATTGCGTAAATAACAGGATTCAATGCATAAGCAATACTACCGGTGTATCCCTACCAGCAAGTGTTCCCCTTTAGTTCCATTTAAAATGAAAATGCCGTAATTCCGTAAAATCATTGAATTGAACATAAAGCAAATTATTTTGATCTAGACTTTAACTCATCAAGATATATAAATGCACGTACCAAAAAATTAGCTAAATATCTACAAGCGTTTACGAAAAACAGCGAAAACCGTTGAAAATTAAATAAGGCCCCAATTCACACAAAAATCATTGAAAAGAAATTAAATCCAAACTTGATCTGTAAATCGTCAAGATATACTCATCTACCAAATATCAGCTCAATATCTACATAGTGTAGAAAAAATTGCGGAGAACCAAGTGGCAGACTGACACACAGACAGATTGATAGACGGACGGAAAACAGACGAGGAAAAACCTAATGTCCCTTCCGGTTTCACTGGTAGGGGACTAATAAGTATCTGTTTCAATCGATCCAGTCTTAATGCTTATTGAATGCTATATACGGTGTTACAAACTGCATTTATTTCTTTTTTAGCTGATCATTGACAAACTTGCATTCACCCACGATGTTGAAAAGCATAACATTTTTGCTCCTGCTTTCATCCACACAAGGTAAAATAATAAATGGTATTTTGGAGAAATAAATCTCAAACTTTTATATTCTGTGCAAAATGTGTCGAATTAAAGCTAAAACAAGTAAAAATTTCGAGATCGCTACATTTGAACATTCTTGATATTAGTATTTGATTAAAAAAAAAAGATGTGTTTGTGAAACACTGATGCCCCCGAATGGCAACATAGCAAAGATTAAAGTTTTCTTAAATGCAAATTTAATATATTGGTACCAAAATTAGGGTATTCTCACTGGAAATACAATTGTGAATATAAAAGTAAGCCAAGGTAAAAGTTTTTTTCATAAGTACAGAAATTTTCAGGGTCATTGGTATCCAATGAAAGGTCTTGCCTCAAAAAAATACATATGTAAAGTATGGAAGCCCTAGCCCTAACAGTTCAGAAGGTATGGCCAAGGTTAAAAAATTTTAAAAGTAGGTCAAACACCAAGGTCAAGGTCAAAGGTCTTAATCATGCAAGGTCCCGTCACAAGAATTAAATATGTAAAGTATGAAAGCACTAGCCCTGATTCTTTTAAAGTAATGGTCAAGATTTGCTTTTTAAAAGAAGCTCAAACTCCAAGGTCAAGGTCAAAGGGTCAAAGTTCTTGGTATCCAATGAAGGGTATTTTCACAAGAATTACATAAGTGAAGTATCAGATCACTAGCCCTTAGCATTCAAAAGTTATGGCTAAGGTTAAAGTTTTTTTCACAAGTACGGAAATCTCCAAGGTCAAGGTCAAAAGATCAAGGTTGTTGATAACCAATGAAAGTTCTTTCAACAAAGAATACATATGTAAAGTATAAATGTCCTGGTATCTACTGTTAAAAAAATATAACCAAAGTAAAAGTTTGGAATTTTTGTGTATAAGTGGGGCAAACTCCAAGGCATCTTCGCTAGCCAAGGGTTTTCGGTCCGCAACGCTCACCATTAACCCTTGGACGATATGCATTTTAAAACGCCGGTCACATATAGCGCCATCTGTAAATTCTTCAGAAAGAACGTGATTCTGGTTGAAGCAAACAGACAATGAAACGATAGCTTTTATGTATGTTTCGGTAGAAAATTATACACAATATGGCGACTTCCATTGAAACAACATATGGAATACAAAAATTAAATTCTTTCCAACAAGAAGCGATATATACTTTAACGGACAGACGTGGTGTGTTCATAGCAACGAAAACGGATTTACACATGCGTTAGAATTTCCTCGAAAACTTCTTAAAAGTTGTAGGCCGTAAATTAAAAAAACAGTTATTTCATTGGTCCACGGTCGGCTACAACTCTCCAATGAAAATTGACCGGCGTTTTACAATGCATATCGGTAAAAGTTTTATGGGGAGCGAAGATGACTCAAGGTCAAAAGGTCAAATTTGGTGGTACCCAAAGAAAGGTCTTGTCACAAGAAATACACAGTCATAGCTTCACTAAATCAAAAGTTATGGGCTAGGTTAAAGTTTTTGCGGACAAACAAACAGACAGTTAGACAGGCAGAGAGACAGCTAGACAGACGGACGGACACGACAAAAACTATATACACCCGAAACTTAGTTTACGGGGGCAAAAAATATTTTTTAGGGTGGTGGTTGAAATCAAAGGTTTGTTACCCACACGTTGGGTGTTTCAGCAACGCAAAGCCATTCCACAATGCATGGTTAAAATTACCTCAGTCACCAAGTACTATTGATACCACCTTCAACCTGTACACCAGACAAAACACGGATACCGCCCAGATCCTGAATCCTTATGATACAAACACCGTCTCCAGTTCACACTTTGATTCCAGTCTGCCGACTGTTTTTATTACTCACGGATTCCAAGATACAGCTAAATCTGGATGGCCACTGGATATGAAAGACGCCCTTCTACAAAATGTTGGTAATTTTTAGCAAATAATCATATTCATGCCTTTTATTATTGAACAATTCTGTTAAACCGGAATACCCTGTAACATCTGTTAGTAACGTGTTCTCAACTTTAAATGGGTAAAATAAAGCTTATTCTAACGTATTCATAATTCTCTAATATAAGTCAGTGGACAAAGCACAGCCATGAATTCATTCATAATCTATATTCATCTATTCAATATTAGTTTGAATTTAAGCATGACTATAATACGAGCAAAGCGTTTGTTGAACTGTATTATTATCATCTGCTGAATTTATGTTTTTGAATTGTTCTCATAATCAATATCATCGTCCATTGAGCAGAAAATATGTTGTAGCAAATTATTCGAGCTTACCTTAAATTAAAGGAGATCTTTTTAAGAACTGGTACTTACAGTGAACGAATCCAAAGAAAATTGATTTTGTCCACAGATATTACAATAAGTAGTCGTATTTCGTATTTAAGTAGTAAGTAATAAGTAGTATTTTAAAAAATAAATATATTCTCTTTTAGGGAGACTTGAATGTGATAGCTGTTGACTGGTCGAAGGGCACGGATGGATTACTTTACTTTCAATCCGTCGCCAATACTCGCCTGGTTGGGGCCACTATTGGAAACATGATAAAAACTTTACAAGATAGCGCCAGCTTATCTGTAGAAGAGGTCCATCTTATCGGTCACAGTCTAGGTGCCCAAATTATGGGGTACGCCGGGGACTGGGTGGAGGGAATTGGCAGAATCACGGGTATGTCATAAATAGAAAAGTTAACTAAAGGTCAACTAAATTGTACCGTAGATCAGTAAGATGCACACTGACCCCATATTTTCGCGCGATTTTGAGTTACACTATATGCGTACTTATCAAAAATATACTTATCAAAAAATCCTTGATTTAACAAATTTCACGAGTGATATACCTTAAGTTTCCAACCCAGGTGGCAATGGAAATGCTAACGGATGTTTTAATAGAACCACCCTCCGTCATCTATAAAAATTATAGATTAAACTATACTAGCAATTAAAGTGCTCTCTCTCTCTCACTCAGTACAAAACTTGAACAAGATGTGTTTGTGAAACACTATGCGCCCGACGGCAACAAAGCTCCAAAATACTATTTTTAGCATATACATGTAGGTCACAGTCAAGGTCACAAGGTCATTGATCTTGAAAGAACTTTATAAGTGGAGTATGCATACCAAATATGAAGTCTCCATCTCCTATGGTTCAAAAGTTATGGCGAAAGTTCGAAAAAGCTGATTTTATTAGCATATAAGTTACAGTCAAGGTCACAAGGTCATTGACACTGGTCACATTTGAAAGAACTATATTAGTGAAGTACGCATACCAAATATGGAGTCTCTATCTCCTATGGTTCAAAAGTTATGGCGAAAGTTCGAAAAAAGCTATTTTTAGCATGTAGGTCACAGTCAAGGTCACAAGGTTATTGACACTGGTATCTCTTGAAAGAATTTTATTAGTGGAGTATGCATGCCTGACATCAAGTCTCTATCTCTCAAGGTTCAAAAGTTATGGCGAAGGTTAAAGTTGACAACAGACGGACAGACAAACAGATAAACAGACAAACAGACAGGACAAAAACAATATGCACCTAGGGTTATGATCCAGGCGCATAAAAATAAATATATAGATGTCACTTTTGAATTTCAGGATTAGACCCAGCTGGCTTTTGTTATGAAAAGTATGACAACAAAGTGAAACTAGATCCCTCTGACGCTAATTTTGTTGACGTCATTCATACCAATGGAGGCTCGCTGGAACAATTGGGTAAGTAAAAATTATATAAACACTTCATAAGAGGAAAAAATATTTGATTTTGTTGGCTTAAATCATATTTTTGTATTGCATAGCTTTTGGAATCAGAACACCAAATGGGCACGTTGACTTCTATCCAAACGGGGGTAGTCATCAGCCTGGATGCACGAACGGTGCGTGGCAGGACATTAAGTATTTTCTTGAAGGAAAAATCAAAAGTACGTACATTGAAGTCTCCGTTCTCGCAATAACCACCATTTCATTAACATCAAATCTTAAAAATAAAATTTACATTTATAAACACTAACATATTCTTCTTTTTCACAGAGATTGAAAGGAACATTGCATGCAGTCATGACCGAGCAGTGTACTTGTTCATCGCGTCCATCCATTTTTGTGAATTTAAAGCATACTCCTGTACAGGGGGGTACTCGGACTTCGAACTGGGCGAGTCAGGACATGTGGAAATGGCTGCAATAGTGGGCACGATGTTGATACGAATGTACACGGCAAATTTTACCTGCAAACAACCGCTGATCCTCCCTTTTGTAAAAGAGACTAAGTCTGGAGTTTACTTCCCCCCTTTATTTTATTATGTAGGCCTTTCAACTAATTTTCAAGTTTTAAAAAACATTTAATAGATCGATTTATATGTATGTGAAATTCTCAAAAAAAAGATTGTAACCTATACATACCTTTAATTCAATCATCAAAAAGAATTTAAATATTATCAATAGTGATATGTACGATACAATCTCCCGTGCAGAGTTGCCGTTCGTTTCTATTCAGGCACTGTGAGCCGATAGCAGAGGATGATGTACGATATTGTATCGGTATTTTAAGGAAAGGAAACTCATTTGTAAAAAAAAAAAACAACCAATTAAGTGTAGATTTGTGAGTCATCGTAAATAAGACTGACATAGAGGCTGCTTCAACTGGTTTTGTTATGTACACGAAAGGGTTGACCAAAACAAGGAGAAAGTCTTCACGCTTCCTGACGTAACGATATCAAGTGAATAGGGATCTGACTACGGATATTCAAGATTTTTAATTCTCTCTGACAGTTGTTATGAAGAAGAAAATATAATGTCATGTTATCGTTCTTAATGTCTAACCCTAGCGGCAGTAAAAAAAGCCTTTAAGTTATAGAATGCTGTACTTGTAAACAGAATAAATCTAAAAGCATTTAACTGTTCGTTGTTATAGTTGTGTATTCTGCAAATGAAAGCAAGGCTTAGTGTTCAGTCTTGCGAATTTTTCTGACTGAAGAAAAAGATTATTGTCGCCCACGTTGCGCAGTGGTTTGAATGTCTGCTTTTAAGTCGCGGAGTAAGGAGCTGATCCTTACATCGCGGGTTCGAATCCACTGCGGGACGTTGAGACCAGTTCTTCGAATGAGACTGTAGAAATCTGGGTCCCGTGTCGCAGTAGTTGGCACGAAAAAGATTTTTCAATGTTCATTGTCCCTGAGTACCAAGTATTGGTATATAAATAAATTTGCAGCCCTCAAGCGGCATCTCCATTTGAGTAAAAAAAAAAATTCTCGAGAGACAAGAGGGATGTTAAACACATAACAAACAACCAACAAACGAACAAATCCTGTTTTAATCGACCATGCAATAAAAATCATTATGAAATCAGAAGATGGGTGAACAAGGTGTGCATAATGCCTATATCTTTATATAAATAAAATTCATTTCTTAAATTGTGAATTAGGTTTTTAACGAGGTTTCCTTATATTTTAAAGCTTTAACTTTTTTGTACAGTATAGCTTTAAAATTAAAAATCAAATCAAAATATGAGGGTCTGTGACAGTGTGCTTTTTTTTGCGCTACGGTACATTTAATATGACCTTTGTGCACTGAAATTTGTGCCTTTATCAAAAATTACATCTTTGAATTTTTCCCTCCAATATTTTTACACAAATGAAGCATGGAACAAAACAAATTATTTTTAAAAGGACACTTTAAAATTGCTTCGTATAATCATTTGACCTTTCTGCACTCACAGAATGTGATTTTTCTGGCATTGAAAATTTAATAAGTAAAGTTGTCTTTAATATTCAGAAAAGAGCATCAAAAGTTGGGGTATATGATGTTAATTTGATGTAAATTTTTAGATATTATTAAAAATGTATCAATTTCATGTTAAAATTGGCTCAATTTACCCTGGTTTTTCAGAATATATTTACTATATTTGTCATAATTCGTCGAAACAATTCATAACAAATGATTTAAAAGATCACCGCAAAAACAGCTTTGCGTGCAACCCGCATGGAAAAAAAGGAATCTAAAATTAACAGTACTGTATATAGTTCAAAAGGCTAAAATTGATAATTTCTTCTAAAAAACTTTCCGCCACAAAATATAGTTCCTGGCTTAATCTACTGAATGAAATTTAATTGCGATTTTTACATTGGATATACTTGTAGTTTATTTTGCATTGTAGAATCTAAATTCAATGTTAAAACTTAAAAATGATGGAGAATTTTAGAAATAAAGGTCCAGACCAAAATCACTTAAACACAGGATCGAATGTCCTAAAGGCGAACCGCCTTTAGGACATCGAACATCGAACCGATCCTAGCTTTTGAGCAGCATATAGTCTAAACCTTCGTTTCTAAAACTTTGCATCATTTTAATTTAAGTTCTTACAATAAATTTGGATTCTGCTATGTAAATTAAACGAATTTTAATGAAAAACCTCAATAAAATTTCATTCCAATAGGACTAAGCCAGGAACCATATTTTAAAGCGGAAGGATTTTTAGAGTAAAATGATCAATTATCCCTTTAGAAGTATTTACAGTACTGATAAGTTAAGATGCCTATTTTAAATAATATTTTTCCATGGTTACACACAGAGCTATTTTGAGCAGTGAAATGCTTTATGCTGGCATTGGGATATTTAATTCATTAATTTTTTTTTTATCAATTCTATGGTCTTATTGTTTCAAAAATAGTAAATATATTCTGAAAAGTCCCAGACAAAATTGAGCCAATTTTAACGTAAAATTAAAAATTTCTTAAATATCTGAAAGTTTACGCTATACTAGGACCCTAGATCACCAGCTCATTCACAACTATCAAACCTGTTTACTCCGCTACAAAATGTAGTGCATTGCAACCGTAAAGTGAAACTATATAAATCATACTACTCTATAAAGTCTTTCCAATCTAAAACAACAAACAGAAAACGTATTTTTTGTCAAAGGAATAACTATTTTATAATTATTAGAAAAGATACAGGTGGAGGGTAAAACCAAGCATATATGATAATATATTATATGTTCTACAGTAATACATTACGTTGGGTGTGTTGTGGTCTCCATTATAATATTAATATACCACGTAAGACAACAGTATCAATTTAACACAGTATCCAACCTCTGGTTTCCTTATTAATATACGTGTATATGAGTAGCGACCTCCTATCTCTGCATGCGTATGCAGATCTAAAAAGAAGGGGAAGGGGGGTATGTTCCCTCCAACGCTTGGACATTTCACTACTTCTTCCAGATATATACAATAATAGATAATAATGTGTAATTATTTGGTAATCGATTATATTAGGTGTCCTTTGGTCTTCCTTACGAGACGTCATACCTTAAAATGTGACCTTATCAGTTTTACACTTTAGTAAGCCTCTGGATATTATTGATCTTACAGAGTAATTTTCCCCCTGTCTAGAATAGTGGGAGATTGGAGTTCACACACACCCATTTTCCCTTGAATTTACATTTGAATTTGGAGATATTGATTATTTTCTTTTGCTTGTCAAAAAACCAGGGTCTCAATTTAAAGTTTGGAATGGATTTGAAATGTAATTTTTCACACACCACACTTTTTAAACTATTGTCTCCTTACAACTTGTAAGTGACCCCAGGTCTTCCAGGTCTTCCAAATGAGTCGCCCGCGTGGCGCGGTGTTTAGAGCGTCTGCTTTAGAGTCGCGAAGTAAGAAGTTGATCCTTACGTCGCGGGTTCGAATCCCACTGTGCGACGTGGAGACCGGTCCTTCGGATGAGACCGTATAAACCGAGGTTCCATGTCGCAGTAAGTGCTGGCACGAAAAAGATCCCTCCCTGCTCAATGGCCATGAGTGCCGAGTATAGGACAAAATTTGCAGCTCTCCAACGGCAAGTGGTGGTGTCTCCATATGAGTGAAAAATTCTCGAGAGGGACGTTAAACAATATACAATCAATCAGTTTTCCAAATGATTTACGATATAAGATTACTTCTGGTCTCTGCGATCATAAGCAACTTTATATGAACTTTGATATCCATTATGGTGTACAATATAGGGTAACCCTAGGTTTCCATATTCTATATTTGGAGACCAGAGGTAACCTAAAGTTTATATGAATAGGGAAGTCAGAGTTCCCCTGATGCTTAACATACCAGACGTCCCTTATGTTGTACATTATTAAGGAGACTAGAGGTCACATAAAGTTGTTTATGAATACGGAGACCAGAGATCCCCTTATATTGTTCATCATTGCAGACCACTGTCTCAAAAAGTTGTGTATAATATGAATATGAGACTAAAGGTCACCTTATGTTGTACTCCCATAGGGAGACCAGAGGTCACCTTGTATTGTACATCATTAGGGAGACCAGAGGTCACCTTATATGGTACATCATTAGGGAGTTCAGAGGTCACCTTATATTGTACATCATTAGGGAGATCAGAGGTCACCTTATATTGTACTTTAATAGCTAGACCAGAGGTAATCTTTTATCTTAGATCATTAGGGAGACCAGAGTTCATCTTACATATTGAACATCATAAGGAAGATCAGAGCTCACCTTATTTTGTACATCATAAGGGAGATCAGAGTTCACCTTATATATTGTACATCATAAGGGAGATCAGATTTCACCTTATAAATTGTACATCATAAGGGAGATCGGAGTTCACCCTATATATTGAACATCATAAGGGAGATCAGAGTTCACCTTATATTGTACATTATAAGGGAGATCAGAGTTCATCTTATATATTGTACATCATAAGAGAGATCAGAGTTCACCTTATATTGTACATCATAAGGGAGATCAGAGTTCACCTTATATTTTGTATATCATAAGGAAGATCAGAGTTCACCTTATTTTGTACATCATAAGGGAGATCAGAGTTCACCTTATATTGTACATTATAAGGGAGATCAGAGTTCACCTTATATATTGTACATCATAAGGGAGATCAGAGTTCACCTTATATATTGTACATCATAAGGGAGATCAGAGTTCACCCTATATATTGAACATCATAAGGGAGATCAGAGTTCACCTTATATTGTACATTATAAGGGAGATCAGAGTTCATCTTATATATTGTACATCATAAGAGAGATCAGAGTTCACCTTATATTGTACATCATTAGGGGGACCAGAGGTCACCTTGTATTGTACATCATTAGGGAGATCAGAGGTCACCTTATATTGTACATCATAAGGGAGACCAGAGGTCACCTTATATTGTACATCATAAGGGAGATCAGAGTTCATGTGAAGCTGTATATGAATGCGGAGACCAGAGGTTCTCAGAGTTCACTTTATATATTGTACATCATAAGGGAGAGCAGATTTCACCTTATATATTGTACATCATAAGGGAGATCAGAGTTCACCCTATATATTGAACATCATAAGGGAGATCAGAGTTCACCTTATATTGTACATTATAAAGGGAGATCAGAGTTCATCTTATATATTGTACATCATAAGAGAGATCAGAGTTCACCTTATACTGTACATCATAAGGGAGATCAGAGTTCACCTTATATATTGTACATCATAAGGAAGATCAGAGTTCACCTTATTTTGTACATCATAAGGGAGATCAGAGTTCACCTTATATATATTGTACATCATAACGGAGATCAGAGTTCACCTTATATATTGTACATCATAAGGGAGATCAGATTTCACCTTATATATTGTACATCATAAGGGAGATCATAGTTTACCCTATACATTGAACAGCATAAGGGAGATCAGAGTTCACCTTATATTGTACATTATAAGGGAGATCAGAGTTCATCTTATATATTGTACATCATAAGAGAGATCAGAGTTCACCTTATATTGTACATCATAAGGGAGATCAGAGTTCACCTTATATTGTACATCATTAGGGGGACGAAAGGTCACCTTATATTGTTTAATAGAAGAGGTTATCTTATATTGTGCATCGGTAGGCGGATCAGAGGTCACCTTATATTGTACATCATAAGGTAGACCAGAGGTCACCTTATATTGTACATCATAAGGGAGATCAGAGGTCATGTGAAGCTGTATATGAATGCGGAGACCAGAGGTTCTCAAATATTGTACTTTATCAGAGAGGCCAGATGTCATATAAAGTTTAAAGTGTAAATCTTATATTGAACATCATAATGGAGACTAGAGGTCACATAGAGTTGTCTGAATACGGAAATCATTGGTCCCTATAAATTTTACAATATTTCCATTTCTATTTGTTTTCTCTGTGATAACTCTTTGTAAGTTAGTGGAGTTGATTTCTTCATAATTATGCCGGAATGTAAATTAGGCAAATCATAGATCATCATTGCAGACCACTGGTCTCAAAAAGTGTGTGTATAATATGAATATGAGACTAAAGGTCACCTTATGTTGTACTCCCATAGGGAGACCAGAGGTCACCTTGTATTGTACATCATTAGGGAGACCAGAGGTCACCTTATATGGTACATCATTAGGGAGATCAGAGGTCACCTTATATTGTACTTTAATAGCTAGACCAGAGGTCATCTTTTATCTTAGATCATTAGGGAGACCAGAGTTCACCTTATATGGTACATCATTAAAGAGATCAGAGGTCACCTTGTATTGTACATCATAAGGGAGATCAGAGTTCACCTTATATATTGTACATCATAAGGGAGATCAGAGTTCACCTTATATATTGTACATCATAAGGGAGATCAGAGTTCACCCTATATATTGAACATCATAAGGGAGATCAGAGTTCACCTTATATTGTACATTATAAGGGAGATCAGAGTTCACCTTATATATTGTACATCATAAGAGAGATCAGAGTTCACCTTATATTGTACATCATAAGGGAGATCAGAGTTCACCTTATATTGTACATCATTAGGGAGACCAGAGGTCACCTTGTATTGTACATCATTAGGGAGATCAGAGGTCACCTTATATTGTACATCATAAGGGAGACCAGAGGTCACCTTATATTGTACATCATAAGGGAGATCAGAGGTCATGTGAAGCTGTATATGAATGCGGAGACCAGAGGTTCTCAAATATTGTACTTTATCAGAGAGGCCAGATGTCACATAAAGTTTAAAGTGTAAATCTTATTTGTTTTCTCAAGTTAGTTGTAATGATTCTTTGATCATTCTGCCGGAAGTATTTCGCCAAGCGATAGATCAGGAGCTAAGAAAACTTAATGTGGATGTAAATTTCGTATGTCTGTCTTTGTGTCTGACGCTAAGGAGGCCAAATGTGCACGTGAATCTTGTGCGGATATGTTTGACGTCAGTGGGAGGGGGCTATTGAAAGTGACATGGGAAGTCAAGTGTAATTGAAATCTATTCGTCTATATTTCTAAAATTTAATATTTACAATTTCATTCCATAATTAAATGGGAATATAAGGAATCTGAGTCTAGTTAATAGTATGCTAGGAACATCAGCGAGATTCAGAAACGTGGGATAATTTATGCATACACAACTTTATGTGACCTTTGGTCTCCCTAATGATATAATTATGATATGAGGGAACCTCTGGTCTCTGTATTCATGAACTCATGAACCAGAGGTAATAAAAAATGCATATTAATGCGGAGACCAGAGTTAACCTTACTATCCATATCCATAATTAGGGAGTCCTCTTTTCTGTCCTCTCTTCTCCCTACTGATGTTCAACATAAGGTGACCTCTGGTTTCCCTACTGAATGATATAATAAGGGACTCCTCTTTTTCTACCTATTGATGTACATTATAAAATGACTATAATCATAACCCCTCCCACCCCACCCGTGAATCACAAAAAGCTTTGGTTTGAATTTGTGAAATGACAGTCCATATCACATGTAAAAAGGAATTTTTAGTTTCACGGGAGGGGGGGGGGTAAAAATATTTTCCGTTTTCCATTGATTTCTATAATGAAAAACACAAGTTTTATCCAAATTACCTCTCTTTTTCCCCAAATAAGTGATGTTTACTGAAATTTCATATAAATATCTATATAAATGTGCAATCTGTCATATATTTTAACTTTTGAAAATTCACTTTGAGGTAGGCGGAAGAAAATGCTATCGTTCGCAGTTCTTTCATTCAGTGGTATAAGAAGAGCTGCGGATAAGAGATGGGCACCCCAAAGCGTAACAGACGGACATACAGACATGTGCAGACGGATGCATATCCCGATTATTATGTACTCTCCCACTTTTCAAGGAAGGATATAACATGAAAAGAAAAAAAAATCAAACCAACAGAGCGTATCAAAGCTTTGGAAAAACGGTTAGACACGTGATATCGTGTTTCCCTTTAAAATACCAGGAAAGCGTGACATTCGTCCATTTTGGTTTGCGTGTGACAAAGCAAGAAGGAAAAAATAAAAAGGTGAGTCTTAAAAGTCGTCTTTTTGTCTTAAAATGTTATATGCTTCAATTCAGATTTGGACTTACATTGTATCGCTCGCTGAAATTATCAGGTCCCAAGATTTTTGATAAACTACATACATTATTAAAAGAATAACTGAGTCCAAATTCCACAATCTACTTGTATATAGAATTATACTAAACTTCCATACTGTCTGCTTTACATTGCTTAATGTTGAAGTCACTCTAAATATCAAAAAGTTTGATAAATAGAATACAGTTTTGTTAAATATTTCACCTTAAATTTCGGAATCAAGTGTTCGATAAGTAAACTTGGCTCTTTTCACGCATGCTGCTCAGTGGTTACATGGGTTATCTCATTCTTTTGTTTCTGCTACGTTCCCACATGTAGTGAGCCTAGCGGAAGACAACTCTGGTTAGAGAATGGGGTTATCTAGAGCTCAAACATCCCGTAGTCGCAGATAATTCATATGTCCAACTGTGTGATTTAGATTAAACCTACAAATTGTGAGTGGTGGCACAAAATAGATACGTTAACTTTACTGCTCAAAGTGTTCCAGGTGCTAAAGTGCCCAGTACAGGTCAAAAATTGCAGCTGGTATCTAAACAGAAAAGCATAGGTAACTTCCCTCATCCGACAGTCAACGGGGCTTGTTGGACATTTTTTTCACAAATTATATTTATTACACTTATTAATCCCCTGGGTTGAATGGGCCTCCTTCGACAAGTAACTGTGCAGAAAAGGGAAATGATAGTGCTCACAGTTTTGATTGATTGCTAAGATACATTGTACACGTATGTTTTAACTCCTTTTATTCAGGTCAAAGAGTCTCTCTCTCTCTTGATACAAATTATGTATCTTGATTCAGGTACTCAGTATTCAAACGTATTTATATATATTTTTGTAAAATACTGATGCTTAAAAGTTGCAATTGTTAACTGATTGCTCTTTTATAATTATATACATGAGGCAATAAGCAATAAACATTGCTTTTTTTGAATTTAAGAAATGGGTATTTTTAGTCAGATAGTAGATAACCACAGTATTACTGAAGTCCATCCGTTACAATGAAGTGTAGATAAATTGTTACTCGTGTCCAGTTTATCTTTCTTTGATCATGTTTGGTTTTAATTCAGTTTATCATTTAAACAAACAACTTAATTGTTGTAAACAGTTAATGAGAGTACGATCACGTATTTACATAGATTCAATTATACTTACTGGACTCGGGTATTTCAGAGAAATTTTTATAAAGTTGATTGCCTAAAAATGACGGTTTCTGTGGAAGTTTTTGGAGATGTATACAATTTTAATGAAATAAGTAAGGGTATACATATTGGAAGCACTGATATTTAAATTTCAAATGGATTTGTTGAAATTTTAAAAAGTTACAGACTTTTAAGGGTTTGACGTAGTTTAATGTACAAAACGACTTGACAGTTATACGAAATGTGTAAGTGGGTTATGTAAGTTTACATTAATTCCCGTACTAGCAAAGAAAGATTTGGTGGGGGTAGAGCAAACATTTTTAACGGGGGACACTATCAACTACTAAAAATTCCTTGACAAGGAAAAGAAAAAAAGGATCATCAGACGTTATTATTGAGGGAACACAAGCATAAAGTACATGTAGTTAAGTTTTCTATATATCGGCAACATTATTAGGGGCACGGCCGACACCCGGTTCCTACGGACATGGTTCTTCATGGACAGATTAACTTCAATGGTCTTCATTAGAAATAAAGGAAATAATATTTGACTTGCACGAGTCTTTTTACACATTTTTATTAAGATAGAAAAAATGGTGTTATGACAATAAAAGAAAGAAATGTGTTCTTTTTAATTTTATTTCAGGTATCTCAATTCAATATGAGATCACATAAATTATGGAATATTTTTTACTGCAAAACGTTCATTTTTTTTCAATTTATTTTTAAACCGCGTCCTTTCTTTTAGTTGCCATACGGGAACATTACTCCATTGAAACAACTTTCGTTGAATATAAATATACAGTTTTTTTTGGGACAAACTGCGGATTCAGAAAAAAAAAATATCTGTGAAACGTGCATTCTTGACATTTTCTGGTAGTGTGCTATATGATGTTAGAAACTGCATTTATTATTTCTTTTTCAGCTGGTCGTTGATAAGTTTGTTCCATATTCGTCCATGATGTTGAAAAGCATAACACTTCTGCTTCTGCTTTCATCCACACAAGGTAAGAAAAATACAAGTGTATGTCAAATAAGAACTAAGTACAAGTGTATGTCAAATTAGAACTAAATACAAGTGTATGTCAAATTAGAACTAAATAAGCATAAATTATTTGATCATTCTTGATGCATGTATTAGTATCTGATGGAAAAACAATATTCTTCTAGGGTGGCTTTTCAAACCGAAGCCAAAGCAGGTTTGTTACCCAAACATAGGATGTTTCAGCAACGCACAGCCGTTCAACAATGCAAAGAGAACCTTGCCCCAGTCTCCGAGTACTATTGATACCACCTTCAACCTGTACACCAGACAAAACACGGATACCGCCCAGATCCTGGATCCTTATGATACAAACACCGTCTCCAGTTCACACTTTGATCCCAGTCTACCGACGATTTTTATCACCCACGGATTTCAAGACACTGCTAAATCTGGATGGCCACTAGAGATTAAAAACGCCCTTCTACAAAATGTTGGTATTTTTCTGCAAAAATTCATATTAATGCTTGTCAATAAGTATAGTAACATTTCACTGGAGGTACTGTGTGCACTGAGCTCACTAAATGATACCCCCGCCTCCCATATGATTACACATTGTAAAAGTCCATGTTTTGCTCTGGGAGACCCGAAATAAGTGTCAGGTCAAAAAGTAAAATAGAAGGAACAAAATGGCATTATATAATGAAGAGTCTGTGAAAGGATACTTAGTAATTAAATTTCACTCAGTGGTGTAAGAAGAATTGCGGATGAGAGATGGGTATCCCCAAAACATAAAACATAAAGTATATCGTAGTATTGTGTTCTCAAATCCAAATGGGGAAATAAATAAAAACTACATGATTACGTAGAAATATATTTATTTCGAGCTGTCAGAAAAATTCAGAGACGTGTCCAAACGCCGGTTCTTTCCTTGTATGGGCCATAAACAGAAAGTTTTCACTACGAATACGTATTTTTTTAATTTATATTTTTCAGGGAGACATGAATGTGATAGCCGTTGACTGGTCAAAGGGCACCCAAGGAAGAATTTACCGTCAGTCGGCCGCCAATACCCGCGTGGTGGGCGCCACCATTGGGAACATGATCAAGGTTCTACGAGACAGCTTCAGCTTACCTCTGGGACAGGTCCATCTTATCGGACACAGTCTCGGTGCCCAAATCATGGGGTACGCAGGGGACAGGGTACGAGGAATTGGCAGAATCACGGGTATATATTTATTCGTTTACGGCTATATCATTATGATTCATATTGGGATGAAGATATTTCAAATCATTTTACATTAGCTCTTGATTTCTGTTCAAAAGTAAAGTGCACATATCTTTTTTCATGTTATATGATGTAGTTGATCAATCTTCTATTATATAAGAGCTCTTTCTTTTCTTTTTCACAAATATGTATGTAACAGTGTCTATTTTAAGGGATACAATGAGATATTGGTCTTGAATTTTAGGACTAGACCCGGCTGGATTATATTTTGAAAAATTTGACACCAAGGTTAAATTGGATCCTACTGACGCGAATTTTGTTGACGTCATTCATACCGATGGTGCCTCTCTGCTGGAAATGGGTAAGTAACAAATCGGGAGAAATTCATGGAGAGAGAATCTGAAATGGTTGGCTAATGTTTTATTTTTTGTCACATAGCTTTTGGTATCAGGACACCAAATGGACATGTTGACTTCTATCCAAACGGGGGCACAAGACAACCCGGATGTAAACGTAGTCTATGGAGCAACATTCAGAATTTCTTCCAAGGAAAAATGGGAAGTACGTACCAGTATTTCTTGCTGTTTCATCTTTTTTCCTCTGTGCTTTACGAATTTCTATCGTATATTTTTCATACGTTTAGTGCCCTAGTTCTTGCAATAATCACCGTAATGTGATCTAAAGGGTTTATTCACTTTGCTTAATTTCTTAAAAATGCAACTTTCTTCAAACATATAATCATTGTTTTGACATGAAATTAATCTTAAAACTTGTCCTAATAAGGTGATTGGTTTATCATAAACACTAACGTATTTCTCTTTTCAGAGATTTCATCAAGCATAGCATGCAGTCACATGCGGGCGATCGACTTCTTTACCGAGTCCATTAATTCGTCTTGTGAATTTAAAGCCTATCTATGTACGAGTTACTTGGAATTTTACAGTGGCAAGTGCAAGTCATGTGCTAATGGATGCAATAGAATGGGTTTCCATGCCGATAAGAATGTTCATGGCAAATTTTACCTGCAAACAAACGCTGCTCCTCCCTTCTGTAAAATTTAAAGCCAGAGGTTGGAATGTGCATGACATATCCGTGTTATGATTTGTTTTTGGTGTTTAAGAGTTATAGCACACAAAATAAAATGAAGAAAATTATGTTGCTTTTTGTCGTACATATTTTATAAGAAAAGGCACATAATAGGGACAGGTAACCAGGCTATCGAGAGCGGTAGCAATGATAAAATGAAGTGTTATCGTACAGTCTATCCACAGTAGTTTTCCCAGAATGCCCGACCGTGACACCGAGCATGCGTATTCCAGAAATATGCACAAAAGTAGTTGCTAGAGCTCGAGAGAGCTGGCAAAAAGACTGAACACAGTTTTCTCTGTAATGATTTATTGTTTGAGATGGGACCAGGCTAACACTCTCGAGCGCTAGCAACTACATTAGTCTGTATTTCTGGAATACGCATACTGGACTTTACGATCGGGCATCCTGAAAAAGCTACCGCACAGTGGATAGACTGTACGATGATAATTTCGTTTTCAAGGACATGGGTATTACATGACGTGAGATAAGCCCATAGCGAAACAAACATGAAGGTGAAAAATTAAATCTCAATTATATCAAAATTTTCCTTAAAGCTGACATGAATTCTTAAAAACGCAACATTTTCATCTATGTACGACTTGTTTCATACCAACTATAGCCGTATTCCGCCATATTTCTTTCAGATACCTTGTCTCATTGTAACGATATATACCCAAAAGCGCTCGTTACAGTTGAATGATTTTTTGGTTTGGGTATCGACTTGTGCACATCTCCGATGGTAAAGCATATGAGAACACATGAGGAGATGAAGACATTTCAAAACCACAATAAACAACATAATAATCATATTTCTGAATAATAATTGATTTGAATCAAAAGAAAAAATGCAAGTTTGGTGAGAAATTTAGATGCACGTCACGCATACGTTTTTTTTCAGGGCGCCAATTTATGCAGAATAAACTTGAAATAAAAAGCAGTAAAATCTGCAGACAATTTTTAAATTATATCATTTGAATGGAACAAAACAACCAACGTATTTGATTTGCAGCCCCTATGCAATTGGTGAATATCGAGAAAACGCCTCGAACGCTATAAACGTACCCATACCTGGTAATAAGGTTACTGCATCCGTTCGAAGATGTGCACAAGTCAAGTGATATACACCCTGAATTCCATTTATTGAAATATGCATCACAAAAAAGAAATGAACTCCGTAAAAGCTCAAAAGTAAACACACTGTCATTACTCCGTACAGACTAGCAGGCCGATACACTTAGTCCGTGCTGATCAGATTTTGGTCAGGGAAAATATCACAAGTGGAAAGATAAGTTATTTGGTATTTGCACGGCTGAAGGGGGGGGGGTGTATTATAACTGCTGTTCATAAGCTATGATTGTGAATTGTCTATCTAAATGTAGTTCTAATATACATTCTATACAAAGTCATGTATACAGTCTGCAGTTGGTTTGCGTCGCAAAATTCATTTGTCAATTATAACTGATTATTTTAGTACTAATCTCAAATCTAAACCAAGTAATTTGATGTACGGTAATTATTTACTTCAAATCTTAAAAGCAGTTAACCAGAATACAATTTTTTTTATGTGTACATAGATCTATACGTTATTCAACAGACAAACACAGGAAGAAATGCCATCCCCTGTTCAGATTGACATCTAGGCATTTGATTTTTAGGGGGGGGGGGGGGGGGGGTGCAAAAAAAATTGACATGACCGTTATCTAAATATTAATGGAAGACAGAAAAAACTGCCGAATTAAGTTTTGAATTTTTTTTAAATGTGTCACTCCGACCACAAAGTATGTGCATTTTGAGGAATGTATAAATGTTTTATAATTATGTTGTTATAGAGATTCTATCGAGATTTCAGTATCCCTGCCTGATAGTCTCGCTATTTTTTTTTTTTATATATAAAAATAATTTCTGTAGGAGTATTTGGGAGATAATTTTAAAAGCTAGGGTAGGGATTCTTGACACTGGTTGAATACGGATAATTTTTATTTACTCTTTTGTATATTGAACTAACTCTCTCTCTCTCTCTCTCCCTCTCTCTCACTCTGTAACCATCCCTTAGGGCAATAATAGGTATAAGATCCTACGCACTTTCTGCTGTACCATTTATTAAGCCTTAGGACAGATCAAGGATTTTTTTTGCAGGCGGGATGTCGAAACTTCATAAATTGAATAATAATTTAAATTTGGACAAGAAGTTAACCCAAACGGCCAAATTGAAAGAGAAACTAGAGGTATTGTGAGCAATGAGCTCACTAAATGATACCCCCGCCTCCCATATGGTTATAATGGCAAAGTCCATATTTTGCTGTTGTCGCTAAACCCAAAATACGTGTCGGATCAAAAAGTAAAATAGGAGGTGCACAATGGTAATATGTAATAAACCTAAGATTCTGTGAAAGTTTTAGTAAATTTCACTAAGTGTTATAAGAGGATTTGCGGATAAGAGATGGGTACCCCAAAGCGTAACAGACCGACGGACGGACATAACTATAACTATATACCCTCCCACTTTTCAAGCGGGGGATATAATAAACGTGAAATATACATCACAGGAATGGGTACATTGGGAACTTTCTCAAATACCTTCTCAACGCATTGGCATCGGAAGCAAATTGAAAGTGAATGTGTGGGGGGGGGGGGCTAAGTGCAAAAATTTTTTTTTATACGTTCAAAAAAACTGAGAAGCAAAAAAAAAGGGGAAATGTCCTTTTCCAAAACACGAATATCACATTTCGTGTAGGGAAAGGGGGGGAGGTAGGTTCGAACTTCAGTAACAAAATTTTTCTCCAAACACCAACACTTTCCTCTTTGTTAACCTATACTGCGACTTGTCTGTGGAAAGTGTGTGTGTGTGGGGGGGGGGGGGGGGAGGGGGAGGCTAAACCTACGCAGCAATGTTAAGTGCCTATACTAAGCATATATTTGTAAAAAAAAAAAAAAAAAAAAAAAACTATCCCCCGGTTCCGACACCTATGCTCAACCGTACGAGTCGAACCTGAACCTGGGCAACAGACAAGAGAATTTTTAAAAAGCTAATTGTAGGTAGAATGTTGAATTCTCCCGGGGGTGGGGGTTGCTCTCTAATTCTATCTGCTTTTTCCAGTAATCGTTAATTATTTATGTCTATTAATTTAATTTACATTAAATTCTGGTCAGCGCAACTTCTTATAAACCACTGAACAGAGTTTTGTCGTACTTTCGAAATATTTATAGGAGTCAATGTTTGTCTAGATTTGCACATCACCAGGAAATTCCGAATTCTTTATTTTTTCGGGAATTTCCGCACTTTTACATTTAGATTTTGGCCAGGTCTTGATTATAAAGATGAGCAGTTTGTCAGCGCAATTCCTCATAAACCGCTGCACACAATTTCGTCAAACTTTGCAGATATTTAGGACACAATGTGCATAGATTTGCATATAACAAGAAAATTACGATTCCTTAATTTATTTTTTTTTTCTGGGAATTTCAGCACTTCGACTTTTGGGGGAGCGTGGGGTATGTTTTCATTCAATGTACATAAAATTATAAATAACTTTAAATCAAATTATATTAGGTCTAATAAAGCCAATACACAGTATTTATTTGATAATAATTAATCATAAAGAAATTTATATGTTTCAGACGTTTCCTTAAATTATTTTTATGAGAGTGTTAATATGCATGTTTTATTACACCCCCCCCCTCCTATCACAGGAAAATATCTTCAAAAGGTGAATGATTCGTAATAATGCATGCTTTATTATAAATTTAATGAAGTTAAACCATGTAATCATAAATTCTATTTGCAACATTTACAGACAAGAGTAATGTTTAGTTTTGAAAAAATCACTTGCATTTTACTGAGCTTTCAACCTTTGATATTTTCCCTGAGCAAATAAAATGATCGGCATGGGCCACGTGTGTCCAAGCATCTTTTACTGTTGAGTTAGCAATGGATTACTGAGATGCATTTTTCAATAAAAGTAAAATAGGATAATTCTTTCGACATGTGCACATCCCTGTAACGATAGCAGTATATTCAGGTAAATGTTTTATCACTGCGTTTGACGCGTTTTCTCGACCTGCATGGATTTTTGCTGTACATGAATGTATTCCGTGTAAGTGTATTTTCTATATTGCAGCAAATGCATTCAAAAATAATTTAATTCTCGGTGTAGTTCTATTGTTTGGTTGAATTCTTACTTTTCAAACATGTATTTGGTCAGTTTATTCAGTTTATGGACTTCTAAAAACTGTGCTATCGGAGATGTGTACATGTCGACAGCCAGGCTAGAAAATCACTCAAGTGAAACAATTCTACAAGGCTATATATAGCAGGTACAGGTGGCCAAAAATCTTCGATAAATATGGCGGAATTGAAGAAATATGGCGGACAAGGGCGTTAGTAAGTCGTACAAAGATGAAAACTGATGCCTTTTTAAGAGTTCATGTCAGCTTTAAAGCTGAACACTACTCGTAAATAGGCATAGTCCGCCATATTTCTCGTTCTTCAACGCTCTCCCTACAACTCGTATATAAGGAGCAGATCGCTAGACAGTTCAATGTATTTTACTATAGAGATCCGATGAGTGCAGACGTATATCTTACAAAGCGTGCTACTCAATATCGATGAAATTATCAAATTTTACGTATTTTTTCCAAAACAGGACAAAAGTATCATGGAAAATACAGGTCAATACATTATTTACAAACAGAAAATGCACATAAAAACAAGAAATAAACGTAAAAAATCTAAGACCACGATAGGAGTACTACATGTCGGCCACGAGTTTCAAGTGTGCAATCGGGTGTAACGAAAGCGAGCGGTTTATATACCCGTCTGACAGTGCCTATTTATGAGAAGTGTTCAGCTTTAATATTTCATCTAACATTAAAGTATATACTTTATGTAAAATCTCTACAACTTGCACAAATCTCATGAATGTTGAAGTTATTTGCCTATGAAATACTATACACACACGAAAGATGACAATACGAGTCATTTTTTCACACTATAACACTATTTTTCGATATGAGTGGGTCTTCTCTCCATTTTTTTGAGATTTAGTCCTCCGAGTTTGCATAAAAACATACATATTTTGGTTTCCAAAATTATGGAGCAATGACCCACTATACCTTAAAAATATTATTTTATTACATAACTTTCGTATCTTTTCAAGAAATACTTAAGTCAATGGTCATATCACAAACATGATTTAAATGCCACACTTCTTCAGGACTTGTGTAGCGTAGTGGTTAGCGTGCTAGTCTCAACAGAGCATGCAACTCAGGATTTTTATTGCCAGGGGGTTCGAACCCAATGGATACCACATTATTTTTTATAAAAGAATAAATTTTAATTTAAAAAAATTCCTCAAAACTTTTTGTTTATCATGAGTTCATAAAAAAAAAAACAATGATAAGAACTTTACTACTAAATTCACAATTTGAATATGATTTTTATATGTCTGAAGCTATTGGGATTTCTGCACGCTAAGTTCACCCATCTCCTTTGTCATACGAAAATAGATATGATCCGAATTTACATTTAGTACGTTGTGCAAAGTTATGTTAGCGCGACGGCGTGTTGTGCAAAGTTGCGTTGGCGCGACGGCGTGTTGTGTGTTAGCGCGACGGCGTGTTGTGCAAAGTTGCGTTAGCGCGACGCCGTGTTGTGTGTTAGCGCGATGTCTCGTTTATCTGAACGCGATGTCACGCTAACGCAAATGGCCCTATCCGGACACCATACGTTAGGGACAGGCAATACCAGATCCGGATTCATCGTCTCAAGCCACGGTCCGGAGTCCGCATATATAGCTCTCCCCTAGCCAGAATGGGAGAGGATCGTACAATATGGCTGTGGTTTGCGACGATGACCCGGATTCTGAATTCAATAATCTTAATTGTTTAACCAACAAATAGGAGATAAAAATAACTTAGGTCATATAATACGTACCAAGTTTCTCGACATCTAGCTTTCCTTAAGGACAGACGAGACGTTCCTTAATCTGTTAATAATATATAAAATTTTCCAATATTTTGTCATTGATGTATTGCTACTTAAACATATTTCCTCACAAAAAATTGAAGTACCTTACCAGGCATTTCTGCAAGATACCAGGGGTAGCTTTTTTTATATAATCCTTTTGGGAAAAAAAATAATTTTCCAATTTCAAATGTTTAAGTGTTTGAATTTTTTAAAGACGTTTAGAAACTGGTTTAGAAATCAGAAAGTAATTAAATTTTTGAATATCTTTCATACATTACAAAGATAAACAAAACATTTTGAGGAACGTCTCGTCTGACCTTAATTGCAGTTATACCATCTTCCTGGACGAACAGTCTGTAGGTCTGTCAGTTTGTCCGTCTGTCACAAAAACTTTAACCTTGGACAGATATTTTGTGTGAGAAGAGATTGGACTTTCATGTACATACGTGTATTACCTGTGACAATACCTTTTTAAGTACACTGTGATGTTTTACCTCGATCGTAACCTTAAGGGTACTCAATACAAACAAAACCTTGATGCATGGATTGAAAAAATTATATTTTTAAATGATTTTGATTTGAAATGACAGGAATAATAAATCCCTGAAACATAAAAAAATCGTATATTTTCCTTGGTGCTTAGATTTAACACTTTGTTTTGCTTTCCATAAAATTCCATACAAAATTTTGCACAACTTTTTAACATTATGACATAATCTTATAAAATTCCCCCTTTATACTTTGTAAATATTATTCACGTTACCAATATACGAGAGTCATTCAAAAAATACGTAGACAATGTCCTCCATCATCTTACAAAAATTTAGATCAACACATTTTTATTTGTAAAAACATTTATTTTTTCAGTATGTAAAGTGTCATTCCATTTGATTTAATGGAACTCGTGTTAGACAATTTTAAAAGAAACATGTTTCGTCACCACCACAGGGGCAACTTATCCACTCTGTTCTCTACTTCACATATAAAAATACACTCCCTTGTGTATTTTTATATGTGAAGTAGAGAACAGAGTGGATAAGTTGCCCCTATGTGAAGTAGAGAACAGAGTGGATAAGTTGCCCCTGTGGTCACCACGGAGCACGGTTAACAACACTATGGCGTCAAAAACAAAGTCGAGAAATTTTCTTACAATTACTCTGCCTTTTCATTGGACATCCACGGTTTGTTGTTTCGCGTAACTCTTGTTTGCACAAGTTCTGCAAAAGTGAATCGCACATCACATTTTTGCCTGACGTCACGGCGTCAGGCTGTATAAGGATTGATATTTCCATAATCCGAAACTATGCGATCATGCCTAGATAGCTAGATTTTATGCAAGCTAATTTACATTGGAATTCTTTACCTGCATTTTAAAAGAAACAGTTTTCAGAAAAGAGAATGATATTACTGATGCAAAATACTGCAGTGTTTACTTCCTTTACTCTTTTTGCATTGAACAGATTATTCCATATGATTCATCGTTTCAACATGTCCGTGCATCCCTTTTTCTGCATTTCTATACTACTGGATCAGTCCATTTACATTCTACGAAAGGGGTGAATCGCTCTTTTCGCGCCAAATGTCACTGCTTTCTTCGCGCCTTTTCCTTGGATTGTTCTATTGTATGAATGAGTGTGCTAGCAAGTTCCATGGAATTAAATAAAGTTTATCCTTTTAACCGTCTTCTAATGCTTCAGAAATTATCTCTACAAGTTAATGTTTTATCCCATTCTTTTAAACAACATATCGTATAATATATCAGTATGCGGACATGCAACACTAAAGAAATGATTTTTTCTAATTTGCTTCCCGATCCCGCGGTTGGTTTATTCCATAAATGGACTAGTCCAATAATAATAAACAACGCAGTTCAATAAGTCATTGTCTCCAGATGCATGATCTATTATGCGTCTCTGTTCAGATGCATACAATAAATAAGAAACAAGTGCAAATCTGGGATTTTTATTTCCACAAAGGCCTAAGTATTGAATTTACTTATTTCATTCTCAATATAAGATAGTGGCATCCCCCCCCTTTTTTAAGAAAAAAATTAATGAACACACATTACTACTGCTTACTTCAGTGGAGAAAATACACTCCAACAAAATGTGTACTTGTATTTCATTATATCCATCTTTTAAAATGTTGATAATGCGGCATGATTTGGTAACAGATTTTACAATGAAGCTCGAAATCAATTTAGATCGAAGGGCATATCACTCCACTTGCAGACCCCCCCCCCCCCCCCCCCCCGAATAACACCTCTTTAGAATGCAGTGTGGAGATGATTCTTCTAAAAGTTAAATAAAGTCAAGATTTCATTTACACAAGGTTCTCAAAATATAAAGTAAGCAAATATTTTAAACCCACAGTATTTCTCAAGAGGTTTATCACTCCTCATGCAGATATTGATTGATTAAGTCAGGCAAGCTTTTTAAAAAGCTGTTACTTGTATTACGTTACTAACTCTTTGACTACATTTTCTTACTATAATTTATTTCTTCGCAGACCGTTTTTGGTTCGATTCAAAGTCTCTAACACTCAAAAAAAAATTAGTAATTCCCACTATAAACAAATGCAGAGCTCATTTTGTATCAATTTCCTGGTTCATCAAGCATTCTCAGAGTTCGTTTTAAAGGTTTCCCGAATGCAAATAAAATTTTATCGGTAATCCCTGCTCCGTGACGTCCTTCGACGTCATCGTTTTTTTGCTTTTTTTCATGGAGTCTATCTGCCTTTAAAGATTGATATCTTTTAAACGAAGTAATTTATTACATTATATTTTACATATGAAGTAATTTGAACAATTTTAAATTTAAACATTTCAATTTTATTTCGTTTAAGAGCCATTTACTAGAGGTATGACTCTAGACATTTTAAAGTGTATAATTAGAAAATAGGTCAATTTTGAACCTGCTCCGTCTTTTTCTGTCTTAAATCTTTGATAAATTTGAAAATTATCAAGATATTTTTCAATTTTTTGGCTCAAATAATTTAAAGTCATTGTTAAAATATGTGTACAAAATTTGGTTATAATATGACGTTAAATAAAAAAGTTATGACAAAAGTCTACGAACTTTTTGAATGACCCTCGTAAATGTAAATCTATGAGAAATATTACCGATATCTGAAAAAAGTTTGTGTTATTTATCCTTAACCTTTACGTTCGAGCTATTTTCAAAAAAAAAATTTTTTTGGATAACTTTTGATAGAGAAGTGAAAAGGCTTTCATATTTGACATGAATTTACATGTGACACAATATTTACGAGCATGCTATAATATCTGACCTCATGACCTTCATGTTTCAAGTTTGACTTAATTTTAAAAAAATTCCCCTCTTCCGGTGTCTTTGTGAATGAAATGCCATTATTTATGGCATATTGTGTCAAATATGAACGCCCCATCATATGTCATTCAAAAGTAATGATTTTTTAGCTCACCTCGACGAAGTCGAGAGGAGCTTATGCTATACCGTCGAGGTCAGTGTTGGTGTAGGCGTCCCAGTTTAAGTTTTAGGAGCAGGTCCATTCCCAAGTAACTATAAGCCCTACCTGGACCAAACTTGCATGGATGATGCAATTAGGGATGGACACTACTAGACTTGCTTCGGATGCTGGATCTGACCTACATTTTCAAGATGAGTGACCAGGTTAAAGTTTTTGGAGCAGGTCCATTCTCAAGGAACTATAAGCCCTACCCGGACCAAACTTGCATGGATGATGCATCTACGGAAGTACACTACCAGACTAGCTTCGGATGCTGGATCTGACCTTCATTTTCATTTCCAAGTATCAAAAAGCCCTACCCGGACCAAACTTGCATGGATGATGCATCTAGGTATGGACACTACCAGACTTGCTTCGGATGCTGGATGTGACCTACATTTTCCAGATGAGTGACCAGGTTAATGTTTTTGGAGCAGGTGTATTCTTAAGTAACTATATAAGCCCTACTCGGACCAAACTTGCATGGATGATGCATCTAGGGATGGACACTACCAGACTTGCCTCGGATGCTGGATCTGACCTAATTTTGGAGCAGGTCCTTTCCCAAGTAACTATAAGCCCTACCCGGACCAAACTAGCATAGATGATGCATCTAGGGATGGACACTACCAGACTTGTTTCGGATGCTGGATCTGAACTAGTTTTTGGAACAGGTCAATCCCCAGTGAACTTTAAGACTTATTTAAACAGAACTTGCTTGAATATTGTTGTCAAGATAAATACTAACTGCTAAGAAAATATGATGTGAGATTTGCATTACTTATACTGATAACATTCGTCGAGGTGAGCTTCGTAATCTTTAATTACCTATGTTTTTAAATTCGGTCAAACATAAATGTCAAGGTCAACGGGTCAGAAATCATAGCATGCTCGGATATATCTTGTAACAGGTAATGCACATGTCAAATATTAAAGCCTTATTTCTTCTCAATCAAAAGTTAAAAGGAAACAAGATGTTTTTTGTGAAACACTATGCGCCCGGCGACAACAAAGTTCGAAAAAAGCTATTTTTACCATATAGATAACAGTCAAGGTCACAAGGACATTGACATTGATATCATTGGAAAGAGCTTAATTAGTAGAGTATACATATTAAATATGAAGTCTCTATCTTTCATGGTTCAAAAGTTACAGCGAAAGTTAAGGTTTGCAGAAAAAAGCTATTTTTAGCATATAAGTCACAGTCAAGGTCACAAGGTCATTGACCTTGGTGTCATTTGAAAGAACTTCATTAGTGGAGTATGCATACCAAATATGATGTCTTTGTCTTTTATGGTTCAAAAGGTATGGCAAAGGTTAATGTTTGCAGACAAACAGAGAGACAGACATGAAGACAAAAAAAATATACGCCCCGGATCTATCGATCCGGGCGCATAAAAATAACTTTAGAAACAAAGTCAAACGTCAACGTTCAAGATAATGGGTCAAACATCACAGTGTATTAAGAAAAGGTCATGTCACAAATAACATACATGTGACACGTAAAAGCAAGTAGTTTCCTCTTCTCATTCAAAAGTTATTACAAAAGTTAAAGTTTTTGAAAAGTACTATATAGTAATCCAAACTTCAAGGTCATGGTCACGAGATCAAAAATCATAGTGTATTAGAAAGGTCTTATCACAGGCATTTCACATCTCTTCTCATTCAAAAGTCATGACCAAGGATAAAGTTTTTGAAAAGTAGATTAAACTTCAAGGTCACGAGGTCAAAAATTGTGCATTAAGAAAGATATTGTCACAGGTAATAAATATGTACATTATGAAAGCCCTTTCGCTTCTTATTCAAAAGCTAATCCCACTGTGGGACATGCAGATGTCCTTCGGATGAGACCGTAAAAACCGAGGTCCCGTGTCACAGTATGTGCTGACACGAAAAAGATCCATCCCTGCTTAGTGGCGCTGAGTGCCGAGTATTAGACAAAAATTTACAGCTCTCCACCGGCAAGTTGTGGCGTCTCCATATGAGTGAAAATTTCTCGAGAGGGACGTTAAACAATATACAATCAATCCATCAATCTTATTCAAAAGTTATGACCAATTCAAAGGAATGTTTGCTTTTTTAAAGTAGGTCAAACTTCAAGGTCAAAGTCAAGGGAAAAAAATCATAGTGTATTTAGAAAGGTCTTGTCACAGGCAATACACAAGTTTAATATGAAAGCCCTAACTTCTAATTCGAAACTGAGATATGACTGTAAGTTTTGAAAAGTGGGTCAAACATCAAGATCAAGGTCACGAAGTCAAACTATAGGCCCTATGTTTCCTCTGCGTCTGTTCGTCCGTCTAGCTGTCTGTCCCACCTGTTTTTTTCGAACTACATTTTCCGAAACGAGCCGATTTTGATATATGAGAGTGAATCTTGAGTTATAGATCAATTTCGCATTTCGTTCCGTCTCAATGATTTTGGCATTCTAAAATTTTAACGGGAACCAGTTACACTTGTCGGTAAAGGACTAGTATCTAAATTGAAAATGTAATATTCTCACAATGCTTGTTATACCCGCACTTTCTAAAGAAAGTTCGGGTATATTGTTGTTACTCATGTCCGTCCGTCCGTCCGTCCGTCCGTCCGTCCGTCTGTCACACTTTTCTTCCCTGAACTCCTCCTACATTTTACACAGTAGCCTAACCAGCTTTTGGGAGATGGTTTGTGGGGTCATGTAGATGTGCAGTAAGGTTTTGGAATTTCGATTTTGCCCTGGGGGGTCAAATGGGGGTCGAAAAATGACGTTTTTTGTCCAAAAAGCCCCGTCTTCCCTGAACTCCTTCTACATTTTACTCAGTAGCCTAACCAGCTTTTGGGAGATGGTTGGTGGGGTCATGTAGATGTGCAGTAAGCTTTCGGAATTTTGATTTTGCCTCAGGGGGTCAAATGGGGGTCGAAAAATGACGTTTTTTAAGCAAAAAGCTCCGTCTTCCCTGAACTCCTCTTACATTTTACTCAGTAGCCTAATCATCTTTTGGGAGATGGTTGGTGGGGTCATGTAGATGTGCAGTAAGGTTTTGGATTTTCGATTTTGCCCCGGGGGGTCAAATGGGGGTCGAAAAATGACGTTTTTTGTCCAAAAAGGCCCGTCTTCCCTGATCTCCTTCTACATTTTACTCAGTAGCCTAACCAGCTTTTGGGAGATGGTTGGTGGGGTCATGTAGATGTGCAGTAAGCTTTTGGAATTTTGATTTTGCCCCAGGGGGTCAAATGGGGGTCGAAAAATGACGTTTTTTAAGCAAAAAGCTCCGTCTTCCCTGAACTCCTCTTACATTTTACTCAGTAGCCTAACCAGCTTTTGGGAGATGGTTGGTGGGGTCTTGTAGATGTGCAGTAAGGTTTTGGAATTTCGATTTTGCCCCGGGGGGTCAAATGGGGGTCGAAAAATGACGTTTTTTGTCCAAAAAGCCCCGTCTTCCCTGAACTCCTTCTACATTTTACTCAGTAGCCTAACCAGCTTTTGGGAGATGGTTGGTGGGGTCATGTAGATGTGCAGTAAGCTTTCGGAATTTTGATTTTGCCCCAGGGGGTCAAATGGGGGTCGAAAAATGACGTTTTTTAAACAAAAAGCTCCGTCTTCCCTGAACTCCTCTTACATTTTACTTAGCAGCCAAATCACCTTTTGGGGGATGGTTGTTGGTGTCATGTAGATGTGCAGTAAGGTTTCAGAATTTTGATTTTGCCCCGGGGGGTCAAATGGGGGTCGAAAAATGACGTTTTTTGTGCAAAAAGTCCCGTCTTCCCTGAACTCCTTCTACATTTTACTCAGCAGCCAAATCACCTTTTTGGGGATGGTTGGTGGTGTCATGTAGATGTGCAGTAAGGTTTCGGAATTTTGATTTTTCCCCGGGGGGTCAAATGGGGGTCGAAAAATGACGTTATTTATGTAAAAAGCCCCATATACCCTGAACTCCTCTTACATTTTACTTAGCAGCCTAATCATCTTTTGTGGGATGATAAGTGGTGACATGTAGATGTGCAGTAAGGTTTTGGAATTTAGATTTTGCCCCGGGGGGTCAAATGGGGGTCGAAAAATGACGTTTTTTGTGCAAAAAGTCCCGTCTTCCCTGAACTCCTCTTACATTTTACTCAGCAGCCTAATCATCTTTTGGGAGATGGTTGGTGGGGTCATGTAGATGTGCAGTAAGGTTTTGGAATTTTGATTTTGCCCCGGGGGGTCAAATGTGGGTTGAAAAATGACGTTTTTTGTGCAAAAAGCCCTGTCTTCCTTGAAGTCTTCCTTAATGTTACTCAGAAGCCTAATCATCTTTTAGGAGAGTTAAATATTTTTAAAATTATGTAAAACATCAACGTCAAGGGGTAACAAGATGTGTTTGTGAAACACTATGCGCCCGGCGTCAACAAAGTTCAAAAAAGCTATTTTTAGCATATAGTTCACAGTCAAGGTCACAAGGTCATTGACCTTGGTGTTATTTGTAAGAACTTAATTAGTGGGGTATGCATACTAAATATGAAGTTCCTATCTCCTATAGTTCAAAAGTTATGGCAAAAAGTAGAAAAAGCTATTTTTAGTATAAAGGTCACAGTTAACTTCACATGGTCATTGACCTTGATGTTGTTTGAAAGAACTTTATTAGTGGAGTATGCATACTAAATATGAAGTCCTTATCTCTTATGGTTCAAAAGTTATGGCAAAAAGTGGAAAAAGCTATTTTTAGCATATAGGTCACAGTCAAGGTCATTGACCTTGATGTCATTTGAAGGAACCTAATTAGTGCAGTATGCATACCAAATATGAAGTCTCTATCTTCTATGGTTCAAAAGTTATGGCAAAAAGTGGAAAAAGCCATTTTTAGCATATAGGTCACAGTCAAGGTCACAAGGTCATTGACTTTGATGTCATTTGGAAGAACCTTTTTAGTGGAGTATGCATACCAAATATGATATGGTTCAAAAGTTATAACAAAGTTGAAAAACCTATTTTTAGCATATAGGTCACAGTCAAGGTCACAAGGTCATTGATTTTGATGTCATTTGAAAGAACTTTATTAGAGGAGTATGCATACTAATTATGAAGTCTCTATTTCTTACGGTTCAAAAGTTATGACAAACAGTTGAAAAACCTATTTTTAGCATATAGGTCACAGTCAACGTCACAAGGTCATTGACCTTGATGTCATTTGAAAGAACTTTATTAGAGGAGTATGCATACCAAATATGAAGTCTCTATCTCTTACGGTTCAAAAGTTTTGGCCAAGGTTAAAGTTGACAACAGACAAACAGATAAACAGACAAACAGACAGGACAAAAACAATATGCGCCCCGAAAAAATTCAGGCGCATAAAAAAACATTGCATGCTGGGAAACACCTTGAATTCTTATGAGTAATTTATGTACATGTCAAATGTGAGAGTCATATCTCATCTCAATCAAAAGTTATAAGCAAATGCAACATTTTTGAAAAGTAGGTTAGGCTTGATCACTTCAAGGTCAAGGTCACAGTGTAAAAGTCATGATTTATTTGGAAAGGTCTTATCACAGGTAAATATACATGTACATGCATTATGATATGAATGCCCTAACTTTTCTCTTTCAAAATGATGAATTTATAACAATTTAATTTTTTTGCAAGTTGGTCAAACTTCTAGGTCACATGTAAAAAAAAAAAAAAACCATGCCATTCTCACAGGTAAATATACTAATACATAAGTTTAATATGAATGTCTCTTCTCATTCAGTAGATATGACCGTGATAACCAAGGTTAAATTTATTGAGACAGATGGACTGAGTCTGACATACAAATGTACATATTTCTATATGAATTAGGTAAAATTGGCCCAGGCAGTGGTTCTAGAGAAGTTAAAAATGTAAAAAGTTTTCAGACAAACAGATGGACAACATGTCACGACAGACATTATATGCTAAGGAAACCAAAAAAAGCTCAAATGAGTGTTTTGAAAGGGTTACAATATGGTTGGAGTATTTGAAAAGCTGTTTTTTTTCCTGCAGAGATATGCATGACCAACATATTCATGTTTTATATTTTCTTTAGTGATTTGTTTGTTTATTGTGAATACATCTTCCCTCATATGGAGACACCACCAAATAATAATGAAGATAAGATGTGTTTGTGAAACACTGATGTCCCAGTATGGAAGCCTACGGCGAAGGTTGAAGTTTCTCAAATATATGTCAAAATCAAAGGTCAAGGTCAAAGGGTTCAAATTGTTAGTATCAGAAGAAAGTCTTCTCACAAGGAATGCACATGTGAAATAAAGAAATCCCTAGTAATTCCTGTTCAAAAGTTAATTGCCAAGGTTAATTTTTTTGTTTAAGTGGTTCAAACTCTAGGGTCAAGGTCAAACATATTTATACCTGTTGACAGTTCACAATGAATACAATATGCCATGATAAGTATGAAAGCCCTAGCACCTACTGATCAAAATTAAGGCAGAGTTTATAGTTTGGTATTTTTCTTGTAAAAATGTGTATCCCATGTCAAGCAATCAGAGGTAAAAATTAATGGTACCCAAATAAAAGGTCTTATTAAATTGTCACAAGAAATAAACCTATAAAATGTGGAAGCTATTTGTATAGCCCATCCCACTTAAAACTTATGGGCAAGCTAGCTAGGATTTAATTTCTGCAGACTTATAGACAGACATACTATAAACACAAGAACAAAATATGTATAATAATTAGTCAAATGGAAAAAAATATACTATTTAACTGGAATAACAAAATACATTGTTATTTCAAGGACAGGAAGTGGGTAAGAAGATTGGAATCCCCCCCCCATCTGGCATTTGCTTTGTTATTTAAACAAGACTATATACTGTAGCAAGTAAAAAATGACTCTTGACATCCTCTCCCTATAAACTTAGAAAACATTGACCTCACTATCATTGTTTTTTTTTTTTTGTTTATTTGTTTTCATTTTTTTTCTCTTGTCACGAAATTCTGGGCTGGAATTTTTTGACTGAGATGTGAACCCCCCTCCCTACTCCCGAAAAAAATTCTGGATCCGCACCAGTATTGGCAGTAACTGAATGTCACATCGACAACGGGAGATAACTTCACAATATGAAATTCGTCTAGTGTGGCATGCGATGATCTTTCACCCTTTTAAAACTTTAACCTAATAGTTTGGGTGTATTTTACCCCCCACTATACTAAAACTTCTACTTACCGACTCCCTGTGTCTCAACTTCATGAAATATAAATCCAATTATAACTCAAAATGAATTAATCCAATGCACACCAGACTGCAGCCACGTGCCATTTTGGCGAACCTTCGTCGATTCCATCACCTTATCAGATGAAGTGGGAATCGGCCGAGGTGTGCCAAATGGTGTTTAATCTATAAATATGATAATGGGTGACGCAACGTGATGTGATGTAGAAATTTACATGTTCACATGTATAGTACAAGAACAAATTTTAAATTAATTCATAACAAACGATATTAAATTTTAACAAACCTTTTCCATCTAGCCTATTCCAAAAAGTATGTGCTGTGTGATTGTGGTGTCGAGGGGGGGGGGGGGGGGGGGGGGGGGGGGGGGGGGGGGGGGGGGGGGGGGGGGGGGGGGGGGGGGGGGGGGGGGGGGGGGGGGGGGGGGGGGGGGGGGGGGGTGGGGGGGGGGGGGGGGGGGGGTGGACCTCAGTCAAAAAAAAATCCTATCCCAGAAATTGACAATCAAAAAAAAAAACCTAAAGTAAATCTCACCCAAACGTCAAAAACCTATATCGTGGGGGTGGGGTGGGAGTAGTGGTGACTTCTATTGCCGCAAATGTTTAACTTTTCATACTTATTTTACACATATTCGTGTTTACCAGTGGGGGGATCGGCATTTTCCAAGGGGGGTCCATTGTAACTTTTTCCTTGTTTTAGTATATACATTTTTTAACCTTGTAAATTCCAGGGGGGGGGGGGGGGTCCTGACCCCCCCCCCCTACACATCCGTGCATGAATTTACATCATTAATAGAATTCAGACTGGTATATAATGAATTAAACATGTATAAAATAAATATAAGAGGTTCTGAGTTATAGGTCACAGGGTCTGAGAATTTCATACTCAATTTGATGAATACATGTAAATTATAGAATTATTTTGACTATTTCTTTGGAAAGCCGCCCAATATGTAGGAGCGTGTATTTAGAGGCAAACACCTTAGTGCGGGTATTACTGTCTCATGACAGCATCTAGTTTAATTTTTTTCCCCAAGTGATTTATGTTGTAAGTAAAAAAATATATCGAAATTGACAGAATGTGCTTAATGAAGTTTGGCGCATGTATATAAATCCCCAAGGATTTAATTTAATCAAAAATCATTTTATTTCAATGGAATATATTGCAGTAGATAAAAAAATCAAATCTATAATATATAATGAAAATGAATTATTTGGCCTCTAGTGCCCCCATCATGTCCATACCGGTTCTTTGGGTCCGTTCGATGCTCCACCACATCATGTCCATATTGGCTCTTTTGGTCCGTTCGATGCTCCACCACATCATGTTAATACTGGCTCTTTGGGTCCGTTCGATGCCCAACCCCATCATGTCCATACTGGCTCTTTGGGTCCGATCGATGCTCCGTCATTGAATTCGTACTCGTCTACTCCCATCAGCAGCCTCACTTCTCTCTGTTTGGCAATTTCTGGGAGTTCCGTTAATTCTCTGATGCCTTCTCGTCCAGTCGGGTGGTATTCCGGAAACGTGGAGACCCCCTGACTTGGCCAGTGAGTGGTCATTAAAAGATGTTCATATGCTTCTCTTTTGATTTTGATATCGGATTGTTTTGCCCATTTTGCAGGCGTCATACAAACAAATACCACGTGACGCCACCTATCAGAACGAGGTCGACCCTCTACTGGTCTTGCATTGTCGTGAACCAGTCTAGAATCCCAGAGCACCATGCCACCTCTGGGTACAGGCACTGTTGTCGCCGGACATCCGCGGTCTTTATACCAGTCAATTTCTTCTTGCGTTAGTTCATAATATTCAAATGCGCTTGACTGTCTGGCTGCCAGTGAAAAATTGTCGTAAAAATCTTTGATCAGTTTGTGGGATCCCTTCAACACGCGAAAGCAGTGGTCGCTGTCTGAAGATTCCTCTAAGTACACGCCACTCTGATATGCATGAAGACCTTGTCTCTTTGACCCTTGGTCTAAATGAAGAAACGTCTTTTTGGTTCTAAATTTTGGGCGATCTGGATAAAATAATGAAAGCTTCGAAATGATAACAATAAAGCTAAAATAAGCCCGTTAAAAAACCGTCAATAGTTTATTTGTGTACAGGGGGTGGGTTGATTATTTTATCTATGTGCTAAGTTTCATAACTTTTTGCTATCGTATATCATAACGACAATATTTTAATATTGAAACAAAGGCTTCATATAGAACTGATCGGTACCTGGCATCATTTCGGGGGGTGGTGATACGGCCACTCCATCCACGCTGGACAGTAACTTTTCAGTCTCCCATAACTCGCTGAAGACGTGTTTGACTTTAAGACGAACTGCCCATGAGGCGTGGAAGTGACCAATCCTGTAGGACTGTACCAGGGACTCAAAGCTACCGAACGTCTTATTGTTATCTTTGTATTGGTGGACCCAGTCTTTGAATTCGTCGCTGTATCGCCGACAGTCCTCCTCTGAAAGAACCCCCTCCACCACTGAAAATCCTTGATCATCAAGCTCCGCTAAAATCCTATCCCTGAACATATAGAGTAAAGGAGATGTGAAGAAAGAAAAAATGCATAATTTTTGCTGATTATTCTGACCCTCCATACACCCCCTTTCGAGAAATCTGACACATACCCTGTACGTATATCCATTTCCTCTAGGAATCTAGTAATCTTAAAGTATGATTATTTAAGGAATCACTGTCTAGTTAGCATAGTATGCCAGGGCATCAACAATAGTGGGAAACATGGGATAATTTGCATAACGGGCGAAGCCCGTTATGCATAAATTTAGTAACATTAACTATTAACTATTTAGTAACATTACTAATGTTTTGCTGAAAAGGAATAAAAATTCGATGTTGGATCGCTGAGTGAAATGTTGGATCGGTCGATGAGATTTCGACCGGTCCAACATCTCACTCAGCGGTCCAACATCAATTTTTTATGCCCGCTCAGGAAAACATTAGAAATGTTAGACTTTTTCGTATAGATTTGCATAGGAACAAATTTTTAAATGTATAACAATACACTGTTAGGCTACACATAATACAGGATACATAATTCTCTTCTTATGAATGGCGTTGACTTGGTTACTAAACTATAAACTGTGAAAGTCCGCTTAAAAACGCTACTCCTAGTACAGTTTTTTTCCGAAATGCAATTAAAATTGAATCAGAAAGAGTTTAAACGAAAGATCATTACTTGTATTTATTTATTGCCGTCACCATTGTATCAAGTCTATGTTATTCAAAGTTTGAAAACAAAGAGGCCCATGGGTATGGACCACACCGCTCACCTGAGAAACTTTGTTCTTTACAGATTCCATTTTGTAATACATATTGTGGCCCCGCCCTATCCCCGGGGGTCATGTTTTGAATAATTTAGAATCTACTCAGCCCAAGAATGCTTCCATAAATTTCAGCTTTACTGGCCCAGTGGTTCTTGAGAAGAATTTAAACTATAATTTCTTAACCACTGTGCCAATTTTAACCAAACTTGGTACGAAGAATCCTTGTGTAAAGAACACGTTAAATTCTTAAAGTGAAGGGTCATGTCCCCTTACAAGGCGAGATAATCAAGGAGAGACAAAAATAGGGCGAAAAATCTTATAAATGAATCATTGGGTCAGAAAGGCTGAAATTTATGTGAAAGCATCCTTGGGTAACGTAGATTCAAAATTGTTGAAAATGTGAAAAATTTACAGACGGACGGACGACGGACAATGGGTGATCAGAAAGCTCACTAGAGCTTTCAGTTCAGGTGAGCTAAAAGTATAAAACCCAGTTATTCTCAGTAGAGCTACAGGGGCTTCTAGTTAAACGTTAATAAATGGTAAACTAATAAATTAAAAAATACAAATGGACCAGTGTATAATCATACCTATCCATTCTGTAAGTCTTCGAGTTACTGTAAATTTTTACTGGTGGGTGTCTTCATATGTTTAATTTAGGAATGATGTCATCGTATTTTGAACTTATTTTTAGACATTTACACGGAAATGACATCTCGACAGAATGCTGGAAAGAACGACAACTCTGCATGGGAGACTGATTATTAAACAGCAGAGAACCGAGCAGGATAAACACAAAAGAGTTATCTTTCCTTGTAGGCTTTCAAGTAGGGTACCTGCGCGGCTGACTATCTTTTCCTCGAAATCGGAAATGTAAGTTTTTGTAGCGTTTATTTTGTAAAATCAGTGACAAGAGTTGATTTTGAACCATGTCAGATAATTTAAGGCATGTTTTCTTTCCCACTAACTGGTATGTAGCCTACCGATATTTTCTGACATGATTTCATCATTGTTCATTATAATACTTCCGAATTTCCTCAGATATACTCACTGGAGTGGATAACCCATTTTTGTATTTTGTATGCATGAAACATTGTCATTCGTGTTGTAGACAAAATAGAGTATTCTAGCAATAAC
The DNA here is from genome assembly GCF_032062105.1 of Saccostrea cuccullata. NCBI lineage: Eukaryota > Metazoa > Mollusca > Bivalvia > Ostreida > Ostreidae > Saccostrea > Saccostrea cuccullata. The sequence goes on from NW_026931814.1 coordinate 55,334, forward strand.
AGGCAATTTTTAAAATAATTTTGAAACCACACTTATTTTACATCAAAAGAAAGGTCAGTTAACAAGGATTTCAATGGTGTAAAGGTTATTCAGATTGGTCAATGTACAAAAAAGATATAAGTATTTGAAATTCAGTAGCATTTCGTGTTTTCTGCCAATTTTTCGGTTGTAAAAAAAATTAATAATAACACTTGAAGAAATGTAAATTGATATTCATTTTAAACAATTTTAAATAATGACAGCATTTACTGCTGATTTTACTCTGAGAATCAAATGCAAAATCTATTAAACTTTTGTTTTCAAGCCCCTGATTCCAGATCATTTTTCAGTTTATAAGTATAAATTGTAGGATCTTCGGAATTATACTTAATGTTATACCAAATAGGGAAACCAGGCACTTAGTAAGAAAACATATACTTTTAATGAAGTACACATCAGCAAAGAATATTATTTAGATTTTGTTATAATACTCATGGATTTTAAATTATTATATCTTTAAATATGTTGTTATAAAAATGTATTATTAAATATTGCAAAATAATATTGTTAGAATATTTTTATTTCTTTTTTGCTGAAACAATTTGATTAAAATATAAATCTAATATTTAAACAACACTTCAAAAGTATTAGCATTCATTGTTTTTATTTTGAGCAATTCAAAATTTTAAAAATAATGCTAATCTAGCTGTACGATATACTGGTACATGTGTATAAATCTGATAAAAAAAATTCCTGAAAAAGAAATTCCACGTATGAACTCGAGGTCCTCTTAATCTGTTCAATCACTTGATATTCTGTTATAAAAATTGTGTAAAAGAAATATATGAATTTAGAAAAATGAAAACATATAGATCTATTATAATAATTATAATTATCCATACATTACACCAATTACTGCAAATGGTATCCTAAAGTTGTAGAATGCAGTGATACTTATCAAAGTTCATAGATCTGATTCATTAAAATCATGCATTTTATTTACTTTATTATCTTTTTTTAGCATTGTAAGAATATAACAGCTTGAGATTGACATTGATCAACAAATATACAACTTAGAAATAATGCCTCCTCAGAATCTCCGATGTTGCGCGGGAATTTCAGTTATCTGCCCCTGTTAAAAATGTCGACGTTTTTGTAAAGCATAACTGGTTAAAGCTCATTGCGCACCTATGCGCAACGATTTATTTCAAGAAACTATATACCAAATGAAAGAAAAATGATTTCTCCTTCTGTTTATTGCTGTCAAAGTATTGTCGAAACGAAGTTGAACACGATATGTCATCTACTTTCGCTTTAAATTTCTATTTATGGGACTTGATCTACGTACCCAAGATATTTTTGAAATCTGTATCATTTCAGCCTTCGTAAAACATTCATATGACTGTCTAATATCACGTGCTTAAGCATTATAATGCCTATTTATAACATCAGGGTTTTCTCACATAATGGCCGCCATTACGTCTTTGTTATCTATATAACCGTGCGAGTATCTCGTGTTATGCATTTTTTTTACGCACTTTTGTCAGGAATCGATGTATGTATTATCCAAAATGGTCTTTTAACTTTTAATCTGAATCAAGAAATTAAAGTATGCACAGAAATTTAAGCTGTTAATTCACTTATAAACATGACCTATTTAGCATGGAGCAGAATAGGAAAGTGCCATAACTCGCGCATGCCTGTCATTGCTAAGTATTCCATGCAGTTTAGCATTTAATTAAACTTGCGTAAAATTAAAATCAAAATTTAAAACAATTTTTTTAAATAATTTAAATTGAGCTAGTACTAATCAGGTCCAGTGCAATCAGTACATTTAGCTACGTAGGTAAAATTACAAACAAACATTTACCAAACAAACTTGATTTAGCTACCAAATGAATTTCTTTCTATAAAAAAGCATTTTTCTCAGGATGTGCAAAAACTATCATTTTGATGCAGTGATCATTTTCAACTTTGAACTCATCTGAAAACAATTCATGAAAATTTCCCTCTTGAAGAAATGTCTTTTTCTGCGCACGGACAGATAACCAAACAATGGAATTACATGTTTTGCCCTAAACTGACCAAACACAGCGATGTTTAAACTATCTCTGCTTTGGAATGTTTTTTAAAGTCTCCCTAGTATAAATATCAATAGTCATTTAACTGCGATTTTTTGTCTCTTTTCCATAAAAAGAAAAGTTACATTGAAATAGCTAAATAAAGCTACCTGAGGTAGGTAAATAAAGCTACGTAGGTAATTCTACCTACGTAGCTAAATGTACTGATTGTACTGGACCTGCTAATATCAGCTCAGTATGTACATAATATTAAGATTAATATGTTTTACGGTGTGACCGTTCAGGCGAGCGCAGTAAATGTACCTTCAAAAATACACCTGAAACCTTGATCCGCCACTTCAAACGTCAAGTCGCACAAGATATCAAGACTGTGACGTCACATGAAAGCTCGATCGTCATGGTTTAGGGAAACAGCCGAGCGTCTAGTTGAAACTATAGACCTAGTGCAATTTTTTGTCGAAAGACATTGCAGAGTTATTTGTTGTTTCTTTTAAAAGATTTCTACAAACTGAAAGCCTTTTATGCTTGATGTTATTATTTATTTATTTATTCGCGCAAAGGGTATTGGGTAGTAAAGGAATTCTGGGAAGGTTTCACACGAAAAATTTGCCTGATGTAGGTACAAATTTCATTCTGAATTTCCTCTGTTCTTACACGTTAGTCTATTGAGCTCGCTGCGCTCGCTATAAGAAATTAGCCTAAATAAGGTATCATGTTTAAACATCTGGCTATAAAAATACGGGTGATCACAAGATCAAATTCCATAAAGCCCCAAGGGAATTATGGCAAATTTGATCTTGTACCAACCATTATTTATAAACTAACAGATGTTTTAAGATGATACCTTATTACTGTTACTTACATTTGTTTCTTATGCATATTATGATGATATTTTATATTTACCTGATTATGACGCATATGGAATCCATTTATTGCGCCCCAATCTAATTAAAATTAGATGTTCCGAATCCGCTATCGCTTCTTTGAACATCTAATTTTAATTAGATTGATTGCGCCCCAACCCTATGATACTCAATGACATCACTGAAAAATTACGTCAAATGTTTATGATGTGAGGAACCTTGTTGTAGATACACATTGCTTTCAACACCATGTTATATAAAGGAAAACATTGGCAAATGTAAATATTTATCTGTAAACAGGAGCTGATAGGTATTTCTCATTTGTTGTTTGGGACTATATAGCCAGCGCTGTTTGAAACAGACTCATACTTTCTTACTACAGCTGGTAAAGCCTATAAATTATTACATTGTACTGAAATTGAAATGCAGAAGTAAAAAGCAAAAGTCCATCTGAATTTTATATTCATCCATGGTAGCATTTCCAGTTCAAAATCTTTATTTGTTGATTATAGATAACACACCTTTGAAAACTACTGGGTTTTACAGTTACTTAATAAATTCTAGCCATCAGGCAAGCTCTCCATGTTTTTACTACCCCTGACCAGAAAATCACAATCTCTGACCAAAGTTGCAAATTTAATTCATACATCCTGTATACATGTATTTTAAAATGAGATAACTTTAAAACACTGCAAGGCAGAGCATACCATTGCAAAGTACAGCACATACATCTATAAATAAAAGCCATACATGTTAACTCTCCCGATTTAGGCGGGAGTCTACCGCTTTTTCACTCCATCTCCCGCCTACCGATTTAATTCTGAAATCTACCGCTTTTCTACAAAAGCTGCGTCTAAAGTAGTTTTGGTTCGCTTGGGTATCCATTTTTGAAGCCACTCTCATAAAATCTCGCTAGATATCGCGTGATTTGACTCGGAATCATACAAACGCTTTTTTTGTACATAGATTTCAAGCACGGATTTGACAACGACAACAACATAAGACTACCAGTGATTACATTGGTTACGATAAATTAGTCAACATCCCTGCCATGAAAAAGGAGATACAGCTTTTAAGAATTAGATGAAAACATTTGACATCGTCTTTAAAAGCACAGAAGCTCACAACTTTATCAATAAAGTCAATAGAAATCCCTCGATTGACCAAGCCATGTGGCACATCTCTACTTTCGTTTTCGATCATTGTGGGAAATCTGATTTATATAACGAAAAATACCATGCCATCATTTGTTTTGTTTAAAAACTGAATGAATATTCAGAATTATTGCTTCTAGGCTATTTCAGCAAAGATCACTCTTCAAAAGGCTAAGTAAAGCAGCTAATCCAAGCAAAATGATCAGCATGAAAATATTTGAATTTGTACAATTTATGTCAAACTTAGGGTGTTTCTGTCTTCTTCTTTGCTGTTGATATTTAAGATTTATTAGTGTAGGTACCTGATTTCATTTAAGGCTTATAATATACATGTATATTACATGAAAGATATCGATAATCCAAGCGTTAAACAACACGCGCGCAATGCTACCGCTTTTGAGGTCTGAATCTCCCTCTTTTTCATCACAATAGGTTAACATGTATGTAAAAGCAGCATTCTTATTGATCCCAATGCAAATAAAATCACTTTCGTTTTGCACAGGATTAACTCGCCCACAAACGAACACATGATTGCCTTACTATACCCCCTTCAACTCTGTTGTGAGGGGGTAATAAATTAGACATTGTCTGTTGCTTTATTCTTATTCCACTAGACACTTGGCTCACACATGTAGGTATAGACTGCTTGGTTTACATTCATCGTACCGGTAATCTTACTGGTAATTTGTCTTCGTCTTGGGATACCCACAGGTGATCTTACCAGTAATTTGTCTTCATATTGGGATACCCACAGATGATCTTACCAGTAATCTTACCAGTAATTTGTCTTCATCCTGGGATACCCACAGGTGATCTTACCAGTAATCTTACAGGTAATTTGTTTTCATCTTGGGATACCCACAGGTGATCTTACTGGTAATCTTACCAGTAATTTGTCTTCATATTGGGATACCCACAGATGATCTTACTGGTAATCTTACTAGTAATTTGTCTTCATATTGGGATACCCACAGGTGATCTTACTGGTAATCTTACCGGTAGTTTGTCTTCATATTGGGATACCCACAGATGATCTTACTGGTAATCTTACCAGTAATTTGTCTTCATATTGGGATACCCACAGATGATCTTACCAGTAATCTTACTGTTAATTTGTCTTGATATTGTGATACCAACAGGTGATCTGACCGGTAATCTTACCAGTAATCTGACAAAAAGTTTACATTAATTAATCAAATTTCTGTAATCTTGTGTGCTCCCTGACTGGCCTTTGTACACTTGTTGATGCAGAAACATGATAGATTCAGGTTTGATAACTATATGACATAAATAAAGCCTTTTATCTGACAAGCTGTCACTATTAGAATGTCCATATTTGGCATACATGTATGTACATAATTAGTACATTTGGAGGAAATCTTGTATATATACACCTACACTTTTTATAAATAAAGCTTAAAATTTTTGCTGTTCAAGGAAAAACTTGTTTTCATTGGCCCTTACATTCCTGGTACATTTGAGTTGGCAGATATAATACTAATTTTGTAGTTTGTAAAAAAAAAAAAACAACAACGAAATACTCCATACATGTACATAGTACATCATCATGTGTAACATTTTGTAGAGGAAATATACACTGTATAACCTTTACTCTCAAACCAGCATGATTTTGGAATACAATCTTTTCATGTAAAAGATATAAAAGTTTTATGTAATTGATTTATTATTGAGTAGACTGATAAAGTCTAGTGAATTTGATTCATACTGACCGTATAATGGCTATTTTCTGTATCTTGGGAATATTGAAATAATATTCGAAGTTTTATTGGCATTTCCAGGTGTGACATCTTAATTACCTGATTTGGCAGGTAAGAGTAAAATATGTGATGATGGTCAGGTCAGATAGAAATCAATATTTCATGGCTACAGTAATTACTATTCCAGAGAGGCATTAAATGTGCTAAACCTCATCTGTTATAGATCAGGGGCCCACCATAAAAAGAAGTTTTATTACGCACTAAAAGCAAAAAATCAATTAACAGGTGATAGTGGGAGGGGCACCAATTGAAAGACTGATGTAAAGGTGTTTCTTGTCAAAATATGCAGTGACATAAGAAACTGAGAAAGTGCAGTTGCATCGTCTAGAAGAATCAAAACATATTACCTGTATACAGGTTTCCCATTGCTTAGGCAGGTTTTCCGAGAGCACATTGCATCAAAACATCTGCACATGATGAAAATTTGTAATGTCAGAACTGTTTTCATTTGTAAATATGAAACTGTCTGTACAGTGATATTATTAGGCTCTTAAAGTTGTAACTTTGTGTGCATGTCAAGAATTAAAAAAACACATTAAATTTGATTCCACTAACTGACAGCAAGTCTATAAATAAAAAAAAACACTTTTGGGTAAATGTTTCCTATTAATTGTTTAACAGTTGTGCATAATACTGTAAACCAACTTTTATGTGAGGAATTTTCATGAGGTTCGCGAGAGCCCCGTCATCGCGAATATTTCTCCGGTCTTTAAAGTTGATGTGCCTCATAACAACAGATCCAAAATAGGCTTGATCGCGAAAATTAATCGTCGCAAACTAGTTTATCCACGGTAAATCATGAAATAAAGCCGTTGCGAATAAAAGTTGGTTTACAGTATTTGGATGAACGTTATTACAAGTATATATTGAACCTAGAAATTATTTATTAAGCAAGTATTACTAGAGGCAATTTGACAAATAGGAATTACAAGTTAATGTACTTGTTGTAACTTCTAAACAATGTAATCCCCTTAAGTAGACCCATGCTTCAATTCATTGGTGTATTTGTAATTTGGGCATTCCCTAATGGTTTGCATGTGACCTTTCTGACCATACTTGGTGAGGTCAATGAATACAGAATCTAAGCCAGTGTCCTGATTGGCAGGGCAGGGGGTCAGTTTACTCTACCACTCTACCTGACCAGGTAAAAGCTGTATACATTGTAAAGCTCGTTTAACAAAGAGATAAATGATCTCTCATGCCATGTTAAACACATCTGTCACATATATACATACCTTCTTTGTTTAGTATTTATTAGTTCTTTAAAGGATTTAATAGCCATTCTCTGTAAGCATTTAAACTCTTATATAGGGAGTGTGGCACGCATGGTCTTGGATTTTTATGAAACTTGGCATACATTCCTATATTGATGTATGTACCTAAAATTCATAATAAAATGGTTGCTATGGTCCATGGTTACCATGGCAACCAACATACATTTTTCATGGCCTAAAATTCGCTAAATTTTGATGAAAAATGACCCTTTTTTGACTTATTAAAAGTCTTTAATGGAACAAGCTATTAACATGACTTTACCTTTTAGCCAAAATACATCATTTTACAGTGCTTTAGAAAATTTTTAGTATTCAGTAATTTTTTCCTCATAGAAAAAATATCCCTCGTTTATAGGTAGGATTTTTCTTGTGGAAAATTGTAGATTTTAGGCTCTTTTGAAAAGCCTGGTATAAATTTTTGCGGATAGTTTGGAAAAAATGAATACATTGGTTTGAAAGTCCACATATAGTTCTAATATAAACTACAAAGAACTACTTGGTATTCATATCTAGTTTTCATGTTACCATGGTTACAAACTTATGCTTTTTTAAAAAATCCTAGAAAAGTACAATACGTAGATACAATCAGGATCCATATAATTGTCTGAGTATTTTAAAATGGATTAAATCAAATTTTGATATATGGTAAACAATAGCAAAAGCAAAGCGAAAAAAATCAATTTTCATGACTAAGGGTCAAAGGTCAAGGTCAAAATGGCAGATTTAGATAGATATTTAAGGAAACTAAACAACATTTTTTTTCTGTGTCATAACTAATACTTGTGTTTTAAACAACAAATGAAGAAACAAAATTACTGTTCTGGTCAACAATAACTAGCATCATATGAATGTGTGCCCATATGGACAGAAGGTCAAAGTTCAAGGTCACAATGGTATATAAAGAACTATGCACGCTAACTCTCAATTCCCGCCTACATTTTGCGACCATTTTATTCAATATTAATGCCAATTTAACCATAAAATCTTTGTTTAATACAAAAAACATTTCAGTGGTATTGGATTCCTTATTTTAATACCAGTGCTAAATAGTACATGTACGTTATCCCTTATTCCAACTCTTGAAATAAAGGGGGGGGGGAGAGAAGTCGATGAAATTTTCCATTGAAATCAGACTTTCAAGCATCACCATTTTTTGAAAAAAATCTTGGATGTAATTAAATGTTACGTAGATTTTTTCTCATGTTTTACGCAAATAAGTTAAACATATTAGTATACATATTAATAAAATACACTGTTTAAGCTGTAAATGACTTTGAAATTGGGAGAAAATAGGCATTTATTTTCGTTTTTTTTGTCTATATAAATATCCCCCTTCTGTATGTTTTAACATTTTATTATCATGGGATAACTTATGAAGCCTACGATCTTTTTCAATTTGAGTTTATACCACAACTTGCTTTGGCGTAAAATGACCCCTATTTATTTCTAGGTCAAAGGGTCAAGGTAAAAAAAAGACATTGTTTGTATGTAAACCTCTCATTTCCGAGCGATACTAGTATCTCAAAAAGCGTTTAGTTAAGCTTTTTTATATCATAACTCTTTATGGTCCCACCCGCCCCTCTTAAAGTGTCCCATCCCCTACCCCACCACCCTCCGACATCCCCCCCCCACACACACTTCTCTTTATTTACACAAATTCTTATCTCCTTAAGCAGGGGACACATATTCTTTGAATTAGCTTGTTAATAATGCATTTATACTCGGGTATTCGGAATACTGGTATTGTAATGTTGTATCCTGACCTCTATCCCGTATATTGAATGTTTTTTATTGAAACTGGTTTTACATTCTCCCTTTAGCTTGATGCATAATGTGAAAATGCTTATATAAGTATGGTTTTCAGGTTTTATTGATATAAAGGTAGGCAATTAAGAATATTGAATGACTATACACTTTCCATATTGAGTGCAAGACTTCTTGTATGTAAAGAATTGCGCTAAAGCAAGAAAGACATCATTCGTTGTTTTAGTAAACTCATTCCTTGCTCTTAAATGTATATTTTTAAACCATATTTAACAATCCGAACTTTTCAAGTGACAGTCAAAATGTGTTTTCCAGTGACTTTTTTTTCAGAGAAGTGGGCGGAAAAATCTAATTTACTTTGCAATATCATTCTTAAAAAATGAGATTTTAGCGATGTTGATGGTAAATATATCAACTCAAATATGCCTGGATCTACGCAAAAGATCTGCTATTTCCAAAGTTTAATCAATAATAATCTGTTGTAAAAATCTGCTGGACCTGTTTGAATAATCTGCTTTTGTGCTTTAATTAATTGGTTTTTGTTTTGTTTTTTTTTTTTTTTTTTTTTGGGGGGGGGGGGGGGGGCGCCGAAAATTATTTTCATTATTAATAAAATACTGCTAGACAGATTTCATATTAATTGTACTGCTACATGTATAAGTTTAAATCATAATGTATGATAAACCCTTAACTTTAGATTTGATTCACACGCAATTTGTATTTCTATGCAACTACCCCAATCATCAAAAGTATATTTTTGACTGGTTAACAAAACGTTTTATACTTGTTTACTGTTTAAATTTACATAATATGACTGCTGACTGCGTTTACCATTGGTTAGGGGACGACCTTTGATCCAGAAAGGGGGGGGGGGTTAAGTTAGGTTTATTTTCATGGCAGGACATATCATTTATTTCCAAGATGATCTTAAAGAAAAAAATTTAATTTTTTTCTTCCCAGAAAAAAGTCTGAAGAGCAAAGAAAAAAACAATAATAAATAAAATGTCCAAACTCTTTTCCGTCACGGTTTGGGAAGGGGAGGGGGGGGAATTGTATAGGTAACAATTTTCTAACCCATATAAGATACGTATTATACCATGGGTTTAAAAAATTATTGCTGAAAAAACGACCTGTGGATGGGAATTGTAAGTATTATTCAGTATATTTTTTTTCCTTTCAGCCAAAGACATTTTCAGTTTTTAAAAAAATTATTAGTCTCTATATAATAACATTCAGTTTAAAAACTCATTTGCTTCCTAATTGCAATCCTCCAGTATATCTTCCCGTGAGGATCCGGGTTAGAATAGGTCCTCAGTACCCCCTTGCTTGTCGTAAAAGGCGACTAAATGGGGCGGTCCTTCGGATCAGACCGTATAAACCGAGGCCCCGTGTCACAGCAGGTGTGGCACGATAAAGATCCCTCCCTGCTCAATGGCCCTGAGTGCCGAGCATAGGCCCAAATTTGCAGCCCTTCACCGGCAATGGTGACGTCTCCATATCAGTGAAATATTCTGGAGAGGGACGTTAAACAGTATACAATCAATCAATCAATCAATCCAGTATATCACTCTGACTGATCGTGATTCTTTAAATAAAAAATTTGTAATACTGATATTTCAAGTTTATCTTGAATCCCATTTTGAAACTCTTTAGACCTTGAGACTAATGCTTATGTACAGAGCTGATTTCCTGTACTATGTAGTCTAGCTTGTACATTTCACCATTTTTCACATATCAAAATTATTCTTTTGCATGTAGGATATAAACAAAGGCTAAAATTTGTATGCACATTAAATAAACAGAAAAAAGAGTTGATTTTACTTGAATTCCGGGACATACAGAGCTGTATGCTGACAATATGTAAACAACTTCCAGTCATTTGTGTACAATGATTTTTTTATCTTTCTCACTGAAGAGCTCACAATTATCAAAGGGAGATAATTCAATTTCAAAGTTAATGTCTGCTATTTTAATCAAAGAATTCTCATATTTATAGAGGGAATACCAACAAGATGTTAACATGCCTTTCAAAATTAAATGTTATATTTCTCATTTCTGTGAGTAACATGAATTGAAGTAGCCGCATTTCATTAAAAAACTTTCCCAAATATTGCATTTTTTCAGGAAAAATCAACTTTAGACACCGTTTCCATATCAACATTCATATGATCTAACTATATTTTTTGAAGTAGTTTATAAGGTGGTACTTTCCAGCCAAATTTGAAAAAAATCTGTGACTATGCGTGCCACAAATGTTTAAGTGGTTACAGAGAATGGGTATTAAACAGTTTAACTGTTTTATCTTCCTAAAATGTGCCGTTCTGTTTTTAAATAAAAGAGCAGATTGCCACGTACACTGTAATTCATGTTTTTGGGGGGTTCCATATTCTTAAAGTATAGATTTTTTTCCAAAAAAAAAGTCTATATGCACCGGATTTTGAAGTGATCTGTTTTGCATGCGGTACATTACAAAGCTCGATTGATTTTTGTGGGAGAGAAGAGAGCAGGTCAAACTTGCATTTTCCTTCAGTGCCGACTCCAATCTCACAGCATTTAATGATCGATATTGCTGCAGAGTGGTGATTCAGAACTTCCACAACTTTGCATTGTAGGAACTGCAGTTTTATAAATAATATCCCGTTGATAATATTGCCCGATCATTTCATTAATAGCGATGTCATTCTTTATGTTTCAGGTTGTTTGGATTATAGAGAAAGTGGACTGGGAAGAAAATTGCATAACTTTGTGGAGGGCATATTGACAGACAAACATTAGATCAACAGCTTGTAGGTTTGTATATAGACTCTGAACAAACAGGCAACATGTTTACAGTTTTACAATATTTAGGGCACTTTGTCACCCCTCGGAGTGCTGTGTAGAGCAGGTGTCTCCTCTCCTGGCATTGTCATATCTAACACTTGTTATTGATAACAGCATACAACCATACGATATCAATACACCGAACACCCTCAATATTGTCATTGTAGGAGGGGAAGTTATGGAGCACTAGTTCTGATCAAGTGCTTTCTATTGTCACATTTTGAAGAATTGATTTTTATGTGCAGAATTCATCTTTTTTCTATTTATAATCGAACATGTTTTCTGTATGAAATCTTAAAATTGCATGTCTGTCAGCATTTTAAAAACTTTGTGGTAGATATTCTGGATATTCTTATGTTGGGGAAATAAAAATTATTTCTATACACCTGTCACTCACTTTAATATCCCCCCTTTGCAAACTGTTTGTGGGTATTTAATTTTTCTGTGAAGAAATAAGATAGCCAACTTTAGAAATGTGTGTTTTTATAAGTGTTGGATACAAAGGCAGGCATCTCAGGTGTCAAAGAAGAAAATGTTCAAGTTTGAAGTGTAATTTCCTCAGGAATCAATGCTTCCACCAAGACCATGCAGTCTACTTTACTGTTCAGTGCCTGGCCCAGACAAGATTCCATGTGTTGGTCACACTGCAAGCTGTATCCTGTAGAGTGTGGCTACTTACTTTATTTTGACAAAAAGTTCGGCAGGTCCATGCTAGTTTTTCTTGGTATGCTAGAAATTTTCATCACAAGCACTGAATATGCAAATTCCGCAGTAATTTATGTTAAAAACTTATATGCACCATACCTAATTCTTATAAATAATAATTACTATGGGTCAGATATTAAAGTTCCATCAGATGATAAAGGAGCAGCCTCAAAATAATATAGCTGACCCACTGTAACACTTAGATATAAATAAATCTGGCATAGAATTATTGGCCTGCTTATGTCACATTGAATACGATCACATATACCAGGTAGATTTCCATCAGAGTATACAGAATTACCCAGAGTGTCTTTATCAATTATTATATACCCGGTACTTATGGCATACATTTACAGTTGCAATGGCAGTTCTTTATTGCACGGTATAGTGGACACAAAATATAACAAAAATCGAGATTCAATCAATACTAGTACATGTATTACATTGTTTTTTCCTAATAAAAATCATCTCCAGCCATCATTTTGTTTGTCAGACACAGAATTCACACAAAGTATATTATGTATTACATTGTTTTTTCTTAATAAAAATCATCTCCAGCCATCATTTTGTTTGTCAGACACAGAATTCACACAAAGTATATTTATACCTAACCATCAGATGTATAAAAATTGCATATAAATGCTCAATATCACATTACTGTGAAAATATAAGATGGAATGTCATAAATCTTTAGTCTAGAGGTTTTAATTGGACTAATAGGTGTCTTTTGAAGTTCATGTCTATCAAAAAAGTTCAATACATGTACTAGGTTGACAAGTTCATGTTCATATATATACAAATCCACTTGATATATCAAAGACATGCCTTTCTCGTTATGACCTGTGTTTAGGCATGCAGAAAAAGGACATTTAAAGTATATACATCCTGTATATCATAATGCATAGAAAAGTACAGAACCATTTCTTATAATTGTATCTATGTGTCTGAACATGACAAATTAGAAATCCTACTATCCCATTCAAATTGTCCTGGTGTGGCCATTGGGGTCACTTTAAAATAAAGGTAATTTCTCACACTTTCATGATAAAGAACTAGGCCAGGATTATATATTTTATTATCGGGGCTATATTAGTCATGTTGGTGTTTTCTTAATCTATTTTTAGCCCTGTGTCAGTTCAGTGATTGCTTGTTGGTGGTGGCGTGAGGCATTACAGAGCCGAGAGGAAGCCTCGCGGAAATCAGAATAATCCAACCAGTCAGCTGATTTCTCAAGGTAACATGGAAAAAATGATTCTTTTATGTAATGGAAAAGTGAATCTGAAAAATGTCTTTACTGACAATGTTAATAAGACAATGACTTGTTTTTATTTGTGTTAAATATGCAAGGTCAAAGGTGAAAGCCTAAATTATGGTAATTTAATTACCCCTCAAAAAGAAAAGTGATAATTTCTGAATTTTTTAAAGAATCTGTTTTACATAGCATTGTTGATGTTTGTATAGTTAATATTGTAAATGTTGGCTGTTTTGACTTGGAAGGTATTTGATGTGTTAAACCACAGGACGAGGATTAATATTAATGTGTTTATTAGTGTTCCCCTTTCGTGGGAGATATGTTAGCAACTTTATGAGAAAAGAATTTTTTAATCTTTAACTAATAACAAGACTTACGAATGTGTGAAATGCTTGAAGTTGCATTTCATGATCACTAGTCTAATTTCTTCAGAGGCTTTTAATAATCATATAATCCCACTAAGGAATCCTTTGAGAGATTGTGAATTTCCTGTGTTTAGTAGATTTAATTACAAACTGGGATCAAAGTGACCAACATGGCATTCCCTTTGGGGGCAGCAACACTATAAATAAATAAACTCAGCCTCAGTGTCTGAAAATATGTTATAATTGAATGTAAAATGGACATTATCTTAAATAAACAGAACTTGATCTTTTGTTAAATAGGTGGCTTAAGGGTTATTGTAAGGATCCATAGCAACACATGGCATGTGTGTTTATTGATTGTAAATACTGGATATCACAAGGACCCACCCATTATGAGATAAATTACTTTGACATCATTATGTATCTACCCACCCCACCCCCTATCAAACTGTCCCTCTTAATAAAATGTTTAGAAATGTTTCTTTAAAGGGATCCAGTATTTCTGTACAGGTACACACAACTTAAATATCAGATGGGTTTGGTTCTGGTCTTAGGTTAGAATAGTTAGAACCCCCACCCACCCCATCCCACCCCTTACCACCACCATATAAAAAAACCTAACAAATTAAAAAAGAAAAATTTTTAGTGATATATTTTGTGACATTGCTTGCAGAGGAAATGTGTCATTTTCCTACAGTTTTCTTTATGCTCTGATTGTACACTATTCCTTTTCCTTCCTGCACACTCAGTAGTGCTCCAGAGAGACTGGTACAAACTATTGCTCCGGAGAGACTGGTACAATCTATGTGTGTTTAGATCCTTTAACTGATACTGAGTTTCCTTACTCAAATATATACTGTCAAGTTTGTTACAATGAGTCAAACTTCCTCCTGTCTGTGTGTCTTTTGTTTCTGATTTAATGTGGATCATAATCTAAGTAGACTAGTAGGATATGGACTTGTATGGCCATTATAAAACATATATACTGTGGACTATTTTTATCCAGAAAGTCTGAACCACAGAGGTAAGGGGACAAGGGTTTGTCACTTTTTACAGTGTGTACTGTAGGCGGGAAGTAAATTAAAAGTTTTATAGAAATAAGCTGGTAGTTGCTTAAACTGCAGAAACACACATGCAGTTTTTATCACTTGTGTAGCCTGAATTGATATTCAGATAAAAGATTGCAGACCATACCCATGATCTGAGAGTGACTTTCTCATCCTGGTTTCACTAAGATAAAGGGACTTAACCCTTGACTTTTCAGGACCTTGGTCAAATGTCAATGTGTCAGTGTAAAACAACAAAGGCTTAGAGTGTTTATCATCAAGATACAGCCAGGTCTTTGTCAGTCGTGTTTGATACACATAAGGATATCAAGTTTTAATTGGCAAGTCAGTACTATTTTACCTCCCATTGTTAATGTGGTGAATTTTGACACCAAGGATATACCATTAGATTGCAAGAACGCTGCATATTGAAATGTAGAGAGTGGGAAAAGGTTTCATTAGTGTGTTCTATGGAATGTCACCTTTAGAAGTTTTGAAGGTAACCTTGAAATGCTAGCTGATCTGGGGTGTTCTTTGTCAGTGTAACTATAAATGTTTAGTAGTAAGTGTCAGTTCTGAACCTTCCTGAGTGTTAATACATCTACTATGGATATACCATACAGGATATTAGGTTCCAGAAAGGACTTGTGCTCTATTAGGCTGTAAGTGTTAAAAAATATTTACTTTCATTATAAGCATTAAACTTTTCACACACATGAACTACAACAATTTCTTCAGTTACCCATGAACAGTAAAAGGTATATTATATATGTGTTCATAGTCTGTATTTCTCATTGAATGACTATAAAAAATTATAATTTTTCATCTTCCAAAACTTCCATCATTGAATTATCAAATTTAATGTTGATTTAATAACTTTCTTCACACATCAGTAATTTCACTGATATGGTTGGTGGATATAAGAATATGGAATTACATTAAATACAAATAAATATTTCCTATATGTACATATGGGACTTCCAAAGATAATGGTTTATGATATTTTGGGGGATCGTTTGTTACCATTTAAATAATTACTGAGAGTGTCTTTCATTGAATAAATTGCATATTTGCACAGACTTCTGTATTTTTTTGTGTGAAGATATATGATTATTTGCCAATTCAGCAGGACAGTCTATCATCATGGAGTAATTGTAAATTATCGCACATTGATTTGTCACATGGTCCTTGTATTTGAATGACTCCAAACATTCTGGGTCTGTCATGCATCGCACAGCAGAGTGAAATTAAATGCCTGTTGTAGCTTGCATTGCTCAGATAGTACAAGTAAAAAATCCTATGTGATATGTGCCTGTGTCACTTTGATCAGTAGTAAGGGTATGGTACAGCTGTATGTCAGCGGGGGCAATAAAATAGTTACCTGTAATATTAAGCCCATAACCACTCAATAACAAATCGTGCTCTTCACCTGAAAGCCCCTACAGGGCAAAAAGTCAACAAATTTAAAAAGATCAATTTGTTTATCAACAATCTAACAACAACACTCTTTAGAGTTATGTGCTTCTAGGGATTACTAAAATCCAACTTTATTTTCAGATATTAAAGATAACCAAGTATTCAGAAGATTAAGGACACACAAAATTAGGGAGGTATGTATGCCTTTATGGTACCTGTTATTATTTTGAGAGGAAACCGATTTTATTGGTAAAGGTAAAGGAGAGATTTTGTGTTATGCTAATGGTGGATCTATGAAGCTTTTTATTGAACCTGTTACATAATAACTATTACATAAGTAAACCCACAACTAATATCTGGCAAGACGATAAACTGCAAACTCTTCTGAGAAATAAGACCTCTAAAGATCTGGGTTATCTGTGAATATAGCTTTGATTGATGATTCCATGGAGGAATTCCATCTGTTTGTTAGTTCTTCTTGTGTGATTTTGGCTTGATTCACTTATTTTACTATAAATTTGAAATCTACCTGTCTATCTGTCTGTCTGTGCCTCCACATGACTTCATTGTATCTCTGTGTTCTTTGGCAGATCACACTGACTAATACATCTGTTTTGTACTTTCTATTAATTGAAGAATTACAAAATTCTTCAGGGAATATTTGAACAGCATCTCAGACTTTCCTAGAATCTTAAGCAGCCATTATTTATAGATTTGCACATGCTGAACCTCTGGGAAACTCTTCAGATTTGAAATTTCTGGTGCCTGCTTGTAGAAGTCCATGGGTCGATTTCTTCAGGGAGCTGTCATTATGAGTTACTTTATGAGGGAGTTTTCATTAAGTTTTGTGTTGCACTTGTTATATAATCAATAAGCACTCCCTGCACATGAATTCCAGTTGCGTAAGGGGTCATCAGATGGAAGCTAAACATTAGATTATCAGCTCTCAGTGTCAGCTCTGATAGAAGAACTCTTCTTATTATCAGCTATATGTGTCAGCTATGATGAGCCATAACATGGCTTAATGAGTACATTCTATTTAAAAAGAAATTCTTCTTGGTTATTTTTGAGTTAAAAGACGCCCTTCTCACTAAGTTTTGGGTGTTTTTCAGGTCTGTGTTTTGTAATACCATTTGAACTGTATTCTCTTAGATTACTTGAACTTTTGTGCAATATGGGTTGATATTTATCTAATTTGACCTTCAAGCATGTTTAAATTTACAGACCTCTCAATAGTTGTTATCAACCAAGTGATCAGTACTTCATTAATCTTTATGGCAGATAGGGCTTCATCAAAGTCATGTTTAATAAGCACAGATCATCAATGCCTTACTGAAACAATGATTTAGTAATGGCAGAGATAAGATTTTTGCTGAGTGGAGCTGTGGTTCCACTGGCTACAGTCATTTGACGTGTACACCAGGCTCTGATCAGAAAAGACAAAGGCTGCATTTGATTTACTGAACATGTACAGGGAATGTTGATGTCCATAAGAATGTCAGTGCCCTGTGAAGTGAGGGGCCATTAATTTCTGCACTAAGTGGTTCTTGCAGTTTAACCTTGATTTTAAGACCTGGAAAACAAGGAAAATTTTGTAATCTTCCAAAAAAACAAAACAATTGAGACAGCCTTTAATTACCATTTCTATAAATAAGCAAAATGACTTAATAATTGATATTGACAAGAAAGGGTGAATGGGGTGACCTTGTTGTCAGTTATAATAAAAGATATGGTTTGACCTGTTTGCTGAAGGAAGAATATCTAGGAAGTGTTTTTTGTTTTTACAAAGTTATTGAAAAGTTATCAAACAAAGGCTTGTCCTGACCTTGATAAATACATTTTAATAGTTTGAGGAACATGTAGCCCCATCAATCCTAAGCCTGCCAAGAAGTTTTTGGCACAGTTTGGCCACAAAGTCATTGCTGGCTATCATCACTAAAAGGATGACCTCCATGGATAAACAAAAATACTTCAGCCAAAAATAAAAAGAATTCAAGTGGAATGTGAGATTAATTGATAGTAAAGAGATTTCATGTCAGTATATAGATGATAGAATGGATTAAGCCAAAGATACAAAAATGTATGACTGCAAAAACATATTCCATATACATGTACATATGCTGTAGATTCCTTATTTTTTTCATGTATAAACTTAATTTAACAAAATGATTCTTTGATGTCCAATCACAAGAACAATAAATCCTGAACAGTTAGATGATGAAGAGATCTTCTATAGATATAGTTATAAAAGGATCAACTTGAGCAACTCTAAGTTGCCAAATGTATAGAGCATAACCATGTTGATTTTATTGATATTGGAGCTTTCCAATTTTGCATTTACTTAACTTTGAACAAATCCTCCATATCTAGCTATTTCGGTCCAAAATGTGTGTAGTCAAAACAAAAAGAAAAAAATGTGCTGGGACCAGTTACTCATGTGAGCCTTGTGGCCCATGAACCTCTTATTTAAGGTTAAAGCAAGTGAGGGCAGTCAGCAATGAAGAACAGGATATGCTGCTTCCCAGATTGTAAAGATAATTAAAACATGGAGGAAATTACTGCAACAGTAATTATAAAAGATGAAAAGAAAGATAGACATAAACAGCTAATTCCTGTTAAATGACTGGATGCCATGTCCATTGTGAGCTTCCTTAATTACAGTCCCTGGTGATTTTTAGTACACATGGTCCCTCCTTTCCTCCCAATCCTGTTATTATATCTCCCGACCCCACTAAACAACAGCTCATAAACACACTGGATACCCATTAACAGGGCTTAACTGATGTCAGGAGAAACTGTCCTGGCCATTTTACACTCCCTGCCTCTAAATAGTGGCATTCCACCCTTGAAGCATACTTAAATTTGTACTAAGAGGTGGTTCTATTCATCAGTAAATTTATGCATGGAGCAGATTTCCAAAGAGTGGTATTCTTGGCTCTATCAGATCAGTTCATCACACATAAAACAACCCGAGAAGTAATTAAACAGCGGAGATAAAGTTTGACCTCCAGGCATGGAGCCTCAAGACCCACAACAAACCTGCAGGTATAAAAGTGTGGTGTTCCCGCTGCAGCATCAGTGCATGAAGATCACAGTGTGGGATTTAGTCAGTTTGAAAATTCATTAGTTGAGGATTTCTGGTTAATTCACAACAGACTAGACAAAGGGGGATTTCTTTGGCCTAAAGTTGCTGGTCATTATATTTATCAGGTAAATCAGACACCGATGGTTTCCATATTTTATTGAGAGTATTTTAACTGAAAAAAAATTTAGATCAAGAAACTAAAGAATACAAATCATTTGAGGTTTTTTTTGTAACAAGAACAAAATACCAGTGCAAGAATTTGAAATTGAATAGAGTAACTGTTTTGAAAAAAAAAAAAAAGATTTTTAAGAAAAAGAAAATCCTGTGTCTGGATTTATAGGAAAGACTAATGTTCAATGACACACAAGGGTAAAGAAACCTTGGAGGTCATAGTCAGCTAAAGATGAGACTGTGTGATAGGCTTGTCTGGGTTTGAAAAGTATTCTTTTTACTCAATTTTACTTTTAATCTTAGTACAATGGAATAAAATTGTCCCAGTGGAACAAGAAGTTAAATTTCATTCTTTTTGAGTTTAATCCAGGTAAATTCTGTTAGAAAAAAATGCAATCTGGCCATGAGTGTGGAAAATAATCTTTTGAAGTGCATTTGAAAGGTCATTTTTGTGCTACTGAACTTCTTGTTCAAGTACAGATACTCTCCAAAGTTGATATTAGGATTCCAGTGTAGTTACCTGTATCTTTTCTATAGTAACATCCATGCGTGACTTTTATCAAGTCAACATTAATTTCATTTTCTTTATGCTGAAATACCGTATTTTATCATGTGATACTCTGTATCGATAAATTCCGTCATACACTGCTGATACCATACAAAAGTAAATATTTACTGCAGTGGAAAAGGATTCAGTGCGCCAAACATTTGGTACCATTAAAATATTAAAATGAAATTCAAATATCAGTCAGTTGATATTATATCAACTGGTCTGTCTGTTTGTAGAATGTCCCTTTAAGAATTTTTTACCAATATTGAGACACCAACCACCTGCCAATGGAGGGCTGCAAATTTAGTACTGTGCTCTGAGTACTTATAACCTTGAGCTGTGAGCTCTGTGAGATATCCATGCTTTGGTTAAATAGCTTTATATCATTGCTGGATAAGTCATGGTAGACACCTTGCTTATGCTGCAGAGTTACACTATAAAGAATTATGTAATGAGAGTTATTTATAAGCTATTGAAAAATTGTTAAAAATGTTTGCAGAAATAGATAGGACCAGAAGAAATCAGGTGAAGGCTTGTGTGAGAACTATAGCTTTGATTTAAATTTAAGTGAAATGTGCATGGAATAGAATCTTTGGAAGGTATGGTGAAAGCTTTTAGGAGTTGTATATACATTTTAAAAACTGTTGCTTGCAGATTGCAAAATGTATTGCAGATGTTACCTATCCCATCATTTTTGGCTTTAGACAAAATTGATCAAAGATGATGCAATTGATGTTATCTAATGGTTAATAGAAGCCATGTTTATCTTGGGCCCAAACAATCTGGCATTGGTGAATTTCACAAGTTGAAAATTTGAAAATGCTTGTTCTTGGTTATTTTGCAAAAAAATATAAATTACTCTTGGACTGTGAGGGTGTTTAGAGGAAGATTATTTTCAATTGCTTTATGATAGTCGGGTGCAAGGAGAGAAGACATATGCCATAAACTTTTCAGGGGACGGGGGTTAAGATTCCATAAAGTTGATGTGAAGTAAATTGATGGTTTTTTAACCTTAAATTTTTCCTCTTAGAGCAACGGGAAGATTAATGAAATGGCTATAGAATGCTATAGATGTAATTGATCATAGAGTTTTCACAAAAAAACATGGCACCACCTGTCTATGTATGAGATTATGAAGTAAAAGTTTAACTGAACGATGATATTTAATTACCCAAATTTCGTTTGAGATTACATTTTTAGACGGAGGCTGTCCTACAGCCTCCGGTTATAGGGATTGTCTTGTCCATGGAATGTAAACAGGAAAGATTTCTCAAGCACCATCTATCGGTGGAATTGTTTTCATTACCTTGAGAATCGACTCTTAGTAACACCGACCGCAAGGTTAGGCATAGTCTAAAACAAAGATCGCGTCACATACAAGTATAAACAAACAGTTCTACTTTTTCTAAATAAACAGGATTTGTCTAATATTTTTAAAATGACGTGTATGTAAATACATTTCCTACGGAATATGTAACAAAGAATGTGATTTATACTGTTTATTTTTTATCAGACAGAATATTAGGAGATTTTGTTCCAACAGACGATGATAAAACGTGTTTTACAATATGCCGAGCCTTTTCCCACTGATTCTCACACCAAAACAAGAACGAGAAGAAATGAAGTGGCGGATCTAGAGGGAGTTGGGGGGTTAACATCCGCGGAGAGTGATCGAGAAACCCCACTTATCAATTGCTTCTTTTATTAAAGTAAAAACTATTTCTAGTTAAAGATATAAGTTTAACTTTAGTTTTATATTTAATTGTAAAAACTTCCACCAGAATTCGTCTGTATCAAACTAAGTCTGGAGACGCAGATGTACTTGTATTATGTATTGAAGAAAATCCTTTAATGCCGCATGCAAATTTTTTTATGTTGCACATATAAATTTCAGATATTTTAATAATAGATCAAGCATTTCAGTTTTAATGGAATTTTTTGTGCTTGATTTGTTATCTCGTTTTCACTCCTTTTCTAATTTCTTCTTGAAAGGGCCGATAAATTGGTTTGCAGCCGATTTTTGACGCTTGCATCAATAGGTTTTATGGAGTTTTTTAATCTGAAAAGGATCGATGAATGAACAAATGCATAGTATTTTTATCTGTAGGAATATTAACAGTTTTTTTTGGATTCTTTATTTGTAATTCCGTATAATTTAAGGAAACACATGAAAATAGATTTACACTTTTTACCAGCGGTTTGAGTGTTTAAAGGCCGGGGCCCGGATATAAAAGGCAGCCAATCGAAAAATGTTGGGGAAATTCAACTTTCTATGCAGCTTTCAGATTTGAGAAGCATTTTTGAGAAAATATGCTTTTTTTTGATCATAATAAATTCTAATTTTTGGCATGGAAGCAGCCACCTTGATTGTGAATAATGTGTCCATCTTTCATAGTTGAAAAAAAATTATATCTTGAGTAATTTAGGAATAAAGTTCTGAAGCTGCACTGAATTTTGAATTTCTTCTCAGTGATTGACAAAGTAGGCGGAGATAACCAGTGTTTTGTTTACACAGGAAGTGGCTGTAGCCATGTGCTGCAGCACATGCTCTGCGTGGTATTACTATACTATAAATAGTTTTCACTTGTGATTTTTATAATCTAAAGAGAAAAAATGACTGAAAAAACATTTTATTTTGTCAATGAATAGTAAATACACAGGTTTTGAAAAAGAAACATACATGTACAGTTACTGTATTAATGTTTTATTCATACAAACCTTAGGTGAACAAGTGATAAGATAGCTCAACTAATATATTGAAGTATATTCCAGTCACTTAATTATTTGAAAATAGAATATTCACAAGTCAAAAGAAATATTTTAACACAGGTTTGAGTTCCTAATCACTCCCACATATGTCCCATGTATGGCTGATCATTGGGATTAGGTAGCCAATGTCTCACAAGGCTCACAACACATTTTGGCATAAGGTCCCTCCTGTGATAAATGTAATTTTTTCCTCCACGGATCCTGTCGTAGGGCATTTCTTTTCCTCTGAATATATCTCGGATCCTTCCATACATTTCTATGGAACAACATAGTCCAGAATCTTTTGTATTTGTCCTTTCTCCTCTGAGAATTACTTCTGTTTGGTGGCTCCGGATCCTCTAACCACCACATTTCGGTTGGTTTCCGATGTTATGCATGGACGGCATAGACAATGGACACATTCCTCTTCTTCATCGTTCTGATTTATAACAAAATCAGCAACATCATCATTGTTCTGCTCCTCTTGGACCTGGTTTACATTGTCCTCGATTGGAACCTCATTGAATTCCCACTTATGGTGTGCAAATAGATGGCGTATTGTTTCTCTCTGAGTTTCTGTGACTTCAATAGCTAAAATAGATTTCTCTTCTGTTTCCTCCATGTTGTACTCAGCAAATTCCAAGATGGCAACACATTTACACATGTAACACTGGAAAGCCCAACCATATCAAAAGGACCATACGGGATATATTTAATATTTACATGCAGAAAGAAAAACAAACCACATATGTGTGTATAGAGCTGCACAAATGTATTATAATGTTTTACATACTCGTGATTATTATTATTTTTTAATTAAAATGTTTTAAGATAGATAAATTTTAAAAAGAACTTTATTAGGAAACCCTAATGTGCCTCTGTAACTCTGCAGTGAAAGGTCAGATTATGTCATTTTCAGATGCTAGATCAGGATTTTGGCGGGGAAGTGCTAACTACAGATAGGATTAGGTGTCAAGTCTGACCATTTTTATGTGAGGGGTGTCAAGATTGCAGATACATAGCTTCTTGGATGTAGAAATCTAAAAATTAAGTTGTTTTTAAAAAAAAATGTTCAAACATAAATACAGACTTTTTATAAAGTGTTCATATATGCAATTCAGCATCATTTGTTGAGTTAAAGAAAAAAAAATATGCATGTTTGTAAACCAACGCCCCTTTATAAAGAATAATAGTATATTCCAAGAATTAGTATCTTGTCCATTTATTTGTAAAAACCAAAAACCTCAAAACAAAGATAGCGAATGAAAATGAATATGTCTAGTCCACCGAAAAAACGAAAGAGAACACCAAGTTTCAGAATTGAATTATCGGGAGATGAAAATAAGAAAATCAGTGTTTTGGAAAATTTGCAAAAACTAAAGAGTGAATTAGAGGGCAAACTGAACAAACATGTTGGAAATCTACAAGTCATTGAATATCTCTTTTCTCTTTGGAGTGAGAAAAGAAATGAGGAACACATCCAAGGTGATGTTGCACAGTCTGCCCAAGAAAAATCTCCAGCTCCTAATCCTTACATAAAAGTTCAGAAAAAGGATGTGAATCAAAAACTCTTCTTGTGTGCTGAAGAATCTTTGAGGAGACTTGTGGAAATTGCGGAATACCATGGTCAAAATTGTTCAAGGAATTTAAAAATGAAGAAAGTGCAACAAAGAGGACATGTAATGTCAACCAAATTTCAATGCGAGGAAGAGGGGTGTAGGCATACGTTTCTGTGGTCATCATCTCCTTATTTGCCCAATAATGAATATTTGGTAAATAACCGTGTCAACCATTCTTTATGATGCAGCGGGATGCTTCCATCACACTACACTAGATTTGCCGATGGAGCAGGTATTGGGAAAATATCAAAACAGGATAGGCAAAAGTTTTTTAATCAATCTAAAAAACACATTCAAAAGGAGTATGAAGACTCCATCTACACAGCAACTCTGGAGGAAGTGGCATCATATGAAGATCTTGATAGTATAAATATAATGACTGATGCACGACATGGCTGGCGCAAAAATGCCAAAGATTCCAGCGTAGTGGCTATTGGGGACAATACACACAAAGTTTTATCATGTCAACACGTAACGAAATCAGATGATCAAGTGTCACAACCGCATGAAAAACTCGGAACGGAAAGAATATACCAGCATTTGAAAGATCAAAATGTAACTGTAGGAATTCATACTCATGACAGGAATCTGTCAATTAATAAATATATTCGTGAGGAATGTGAGTCTACAAATCAAAACGACACCTGGCATGCGGTCAAATCAGTTAAGTCTTCTTTGAAAAAAGTATCTTCTGGGCCAGCATATCTTGAGGGAAAAACCTGGTCATCTCAACTTGATGACAAAGTGGAGCCAGTGTGCACTCACTTTCACTGGGCCATTAGAAACTGTGATGAAGAAACCTCAAAACTTTAAGAACTTCTACTGAACATAGTAGAACATTACAAGAACAATCACATAAATTGTCATTCGTCCTCCAGGTGCAAAATGGATCAAAACTATGAAATACCTCGAAAAGTTATTTCTAACCCGTGTGCCGAGAAGTTGTTGCTAGGGGTCGTAAAAAATTCTACTGTTTATAAGCATCCACAGGATTACATTTTATGTCATGATACATTTTATGTTGAAAGCTTCATCAATGTCATGAATGTATACCAGGACAAAAGAATATCATTTTCTGATGACATGTACAGAGCAAGATCTAATTTGGCCGTATGTCATTGGAATGAAAACGTGGACAGAGAATATACATCTGTTTGGAGACCAAACCACCGAATGCCAAGAAGTGCTAAGGGTAAAAAGAACTACAAAAAATTAACTTTCTCATTTAGGAAAAATATTTGGACACGATATGTGAAGAGTGTCTTCAAAGCTAAAAGAAGAAACTGATGTAATTGATTTTATTTGAAGGAGACATGTGTAAATATCCCAAATTGTAAGAACTTTTAATCAAACTCCATTATTTTAATTAGTTTGAAACTTTAGTCCTGATTATCTGCAAAAACTTAACTGTTTATACACTGCATTTATGTGTTAATAAGTAAATGTTGTATATATTAAAATTAAACTTGAATAATTAGAGATTTGCAGTACACACAGATTTCATTTCTTTATTTATATTTACACACAAAATGGAATGGAATTCCCACTGTCGGTAATTTGTAAACAAAGCTGTCTCAGCTCAGTGCAGTTCTTATCAGCAGCACTGACAGTGATGGAGATAAGCGCCGCCTATTTTACCAGGTGGCAAAAAATCTAGGTCGCCCCCGGCCTTTAAGGGAACCCTCACATTAGATAAGAGAGAAACAAACGGCAACTCTGACATTGAGATCAAAATGCATTTGTAACTTTTGACCTTTGGGTACAACCCAAATCTTGATTCATAGGATTTACATGATTTATCACATTATTTTCTAATTAATAATTAAAAATTATATCTTCTGAAATAATTAAGTTGTCTTTTTGTCATATCATTTATCCTTATTTGCAGTTGATACTTGTGTTTTACCTCTTTCACATCTCAAACTTTAATTATTTTTTATATACAAGATTACATGTATTTCTGATCATTGGTATTCATGTCAACTTTTTTTTTTTTTTTTTTTTACATTCTTTGGGTTAAATCTGTCATATGATAAAATACTACATTTCATAATTCCAGAAATATTGGTTTTCAAATTTGTCAAGATATATCTTTGTTATTGTAAGCAATACCCCAGTTCTCCAAAAACAATTTAAACTTGTGAAATAGCAAGTATTATGAATTTTATTGTTCTGTTTACTTTAAGTAAGAAAGTATATTTTATTCCACTCAAAAATTGTGTTCTGGAACGAACATTTATTGCATGTTATTACTTAAAGAAAATTCTGTGTTGCATAAAGCTAGGTCACTCCATTTTGTATCACAAAGGTTTAAGACAAACTGTACTAAATCATGTTGTTCATGTCCAATTACCTGGCTGCTTCTTTTTCCATGTTAGCTCATATCATAACATTATTACAATAAGGCCGAAAACTGTTGATTTTGGTAGCTGTTACATGTCATAATTATGTTAACAGTAGGTCTATGTGACCTATAAATAAGATATCTTGAAATATGGAAACTCCTGACTGGCTGAGGCCTATTGCTGAATCCAGAAATTCTGGAAAAGGGGGGCCAGTTTGAGGTCAGAGAAGGGGCCCACAGTCGCAATTAAAACACTCATTTATCAAATATTGTGTATTATTTTTGGACTCAAAAGGGAGGGGGCCAGGGGCCCCTTTTAATTCCGCCAGTGGGCTCATGACTAGAACATACTAGACCTACATTCATCAAACCGGGCCTGGGGGCATACAACTTATATTAGACAAGCTCACCTTTGATCTCAGTCTCGCTTTTCCACTATATATTCTTTAAGTGAGACTGTGATAAAAAGTTAGCCCGTCTAAGTTTTATGTTAACCAGGCCTAGTCAATAACTGTTTCTTACGTTGAAAGGTTTAATATTGAAAGTATCTCATCTAACATCTTCGCTAGCCAAGGGTTTCCGATTCGATACCTACTTGACAACCATTGGCAGATTTGGCCGAAAATTTTAGAACTCGCGCAAACGAATTTGATTGGCTGCGAAGTCCGAGTCTTCGCAAGGTTTTTACTAATCGACGATTATCGGCTGAATTAAAGTCTGTTTATGTTTTATGCACAAAATAAAAGGAATATTTACAATGGATGAAAGTTAGGACGTGATCTATGCTTAAAAAAACAAGGGATTAATTAATTTGATTTTTTTCTTTTAATTATATATGTTTTCAAGAACTATTGAAAGGACCACATAAGTCCGTGTTCCGCATTTTAGATGCATGAATTTAAGCCAATCAAATGTCACGGCTCATTGATAATAATTGATACGGCAACAAGTAGAAAGTAGCGTCAAACTCTTGATTAAAAATCCAAGAAGAACGATACTTTCTTCCACTTTTGAGGTGTGCCCACAGCCCACAGCTGTATGAAGTTATTTGGAATATATTCCACATGGAGGTCGCCATATTGTTTCAAACGTCATATTGATCTTCATATGTTACAGCTATTTTCATCAGACAAATATTAAAGAGCTTCAAGGGACTTTACGGCGATAGGCGGCGCAATCAAAGTTCCCGTTTGATAGGACTAAATCTGCCAAGGGTTGTAGAGTAGATATCGGATCGGAATCCCTTGGCTAGCGAAGATGCTCATCTAAAAAACAGTGAACTTTAATCATGGCGAAGTTTACATTACAAAGATGAAATTATAATATCCCAAAAACCTCATGAATATTGGAGTATCCTTTGAAAAAAATGTTGAATTGAAAAAAAACCCACACATTATTTCTCAAAATACACTCTTTACAGCTATGTATGATATATATTTCTTTTGTGTTCTCTCATACATGAAGCCTCTGTCTAACAGTACTTTCAGTACTTTGATTTATGCTTGGATTAGGGATGGTTTGAAGAGCTGAAGTTAAGTTGTACACTGTATTCACATTTTCCTGAACAGTTTATCATGCCAATCAATTATTCCATACTGACCAAACATTAATTATTTCTGTTTGTAATTCTGCCAAGATCTGTCAATACATAAAACATGTGTAAATAGTATCACCTGTTGCAAATTTTACATAGGCTATTTGATGATCGAAGGCTACGTCCCTTTCTCAGCAAATTTAAAAATTGATTTCTTTTAAATTTTAAGTATCAACAAATCTTATGTAATTATAATTTAATTAAGGAATACTCCAAATTAGCGCTTAGTAAACCTGGTTTCTTTCAAAGAAATATTTGGGTAGAATTCCTTATGTGATAAAATAAAATGTACAGTCAAATCTTATTATCTCAAACATGGTGGGACATAAAAAGTGTCCAGATGGCCAATGCTTCGTGATATTGAGGGTGAAATATACATGAAGAATATGTTGTTGTTACTACTTAATCAGTTCAACATATCCATGATATTTCAAATGTCAGTGTTTGGATATCATATAGTTCAATATAAAATTTCTTGTTTTTTTATTAATGCAAGAAGATTTTAATGTTTTTTGAACCATTTTTAATATACTTGAATTTTTATTGAGGTAATCAAAATCTGAGAGGGAGTCTGTACATGTAGATAAAATCACATTTGTTTTCATATTAATAAATGGTGAGATTTGAACGGTGATGCACATTATGATTAATTAACTTTTGGTTTTGTAAATAATATTAATTTGTATCCATGGTTGCTTCCCTTCATCTTTGCCATTTTTGGGGGAGAGTGATTTGCAAAGTATAGCCAGGCTCCGCAACATTACGTAATGGTTAATTAATGTCACTGATAAATCATTACCATGATTTATGATATTCAATTAAGGTAAAAATTGTTATCATATCAGGCACTGTTCATTAAGAAAGAAAATATGACAAATTAACCTCATCCTTTTTCCCTAGAACAAATATTTGATGATTTATGGAAAATCAATTTGTCACACACTGTCCTGGAAACACATGTTTTGGATTTTCCAGAAGTGTCTTCTTAATTATGTCATACATTGGTAATTTGCCATGGTTAAAATTGCAGAGTAGCGATATTTTCTAAATATTGCAAGACTACTGTGGTTTTAAGGTAAATATGTTTGGAAAAAAATTGCACATATTGCTTTGCCCTGAAAATGCATTCAAAGTCTTGAGGCAGGCTTTAGTAAATTTACAAGTAAAGTTTGGGATACCTCTGTCCATGCAATTAAACTTTTGAGGCAGCATTTTGATGCTGCATGTGACCTACATAATTCCTTATCATATGACTCTCTAGAGAATCTCAGTTTCAGTTTTTACTCTCTCTCCATGATTAGAGGCCTAGTATTGTTGTTAATCCTTAGACTGAATCTTGAATCAAACTGAAAAGTCACACATACATATGGTACTCTACCTCCCTCATCGATTTGTCAGGTGAGCTATAGGAATTATTGATAACACCCTGTTCCCTGGAGTTTATCTAACACACGCTCAAAGTTTACAGAGATTTGGCTCTTTTTATTCCAGATAAAATTTTGTAGAGATGTTACATAATGCCTCAGATATCATAAAAATATGATAGGATAGTAGCTGAATAAGCCTGGTGTATGTCAAATTGAAATTGTTTGATTAACTATGATATAGTGATTATAGAAACACAAAGAGGGTGTTTTTCTGCTACATCAAGGATATTTCAGTGAGCAGTTTTATCTTGTAATGTGTGGGGTGGTTACAGTGATTTGGGGATCCTGACTTTGATACAGACTTAATGTGGCCATTTGTTTCCTTCAGTATGCACCATTATTGATTGGATGTGCAGGAAAAAAACTTAAGAGTCATGCAAGCAGATGAAAAAGCCAATGCCAACAGCTGTTGTTAGGAAACTTAATGTCTGGCATGACTCTCTGGCTCTGGCCATTCCTGTCTGTCTTGTAGATTGTTAATGTCTCTTGGAAGAAAAAGCACACACTTCAGCCAGACATATTAATTATGCTTTATTTGTCGATTGTGACATTGTAGAAATGCTCTTGGGTTTGGCTTAATAACATTTGATTCAGATTCCCAGAGAAATTTCAGGATGATCTCTTCAGAAATCTCTTTGGAGTTATTTTTTGTATGACCTCAGCTAATTTGCCTATCCAAGGATGGAATTACTTGTCAGTGTTCTCGGGAACTGCTACACAGGTTGCTAAGAATGATGGTCAATGATTTTGCTAAGAATGATGGTCATTGATCCAGCATATCTCACAGTGAAGGTTAATCAAATATTAGCTGATTTTTACATGAAAAATCAATTTGTCTTAATACCTTGTTATTTCCTCAGTAATGTATTCATTTATGGAGGAAACTAATTTTTAAGAGTTCATCCATCTGTTCACAGAATTAATGACCCAACTAATGAAAAAGACTTTTTTTCTGTAGGTTTGAGGCACAGAGACCAGTATGACCAAGGAATAACCCAATGAGGCCCACTACTATATGGACTGTAAGCTTCATCTGTTCTAGGAAGTCTCCTTGGTTTGCTGACAGGTTAGTATTTATAAGCCTGTTGCATGTTCATTCTCATTATCTATAATATATCCAATACTGTTCACCAGTCATTGACTCTTCAATCTGTGGTTAAGGCTGATCAAGTAGTGTGTTTTACGCACATTGTATGATATGGATATGGTTCTTTCCTGCTAAGCATTTTCTGTTATGCTCTGAATTTTTCTAAGAATCTTTTATCTCAAAGTAATTAATTTAGATAGATAAAAAAGAAAAAGTTATGAAAATAAGCAACTCTGAGGATCTGTCCTCCAGAGAGGAAAAAAGAAGAGCATGTACGGATCTAAGGGGAGGGGTGCTTTAAAAGGGGCGGGAAAGGCCATAGGGAGGTATGGTATAAAATTCCATTGCAAAAGCTCAAAATCACATGGAAGCAGTAGACTTAAAACAGACAGAATCTATAACCTTGACCTTTGACC
Organism: Saccostrea cuccullata; assembly: GCF_032062105.1. Lineage (NCBI taxonomy): Eukaryota > Metazoa > Mollusca > Bivalvia > Ostreida > Ostreidae > Saccostrea > Saccostrea cuccullata. Next base: position 86,872 of record NW_026931814.1, read on the forward strand.
TTTTGACCTCAAAATCAATGTGGGTCTTCTTTAGGCCAAAGGGAGTTATGTGAAATTTCATTGCAAAAGTTCAAAGGCTTCTTGAGACATTGCACAGAAATAAAAGTGTAAAAGACAGAAATATACAAGTAGATGGACAGAAAGACAGGCCAAAATTAATATCCCCCACTTTCCATGAAAGTGGGGGATGAAAAAAAGGGGAAAAAATTCTGCATTTTCACATTTTATTAGTATGTTCTTTTATTCATGATATACAGTAGAGATAGGCCCCTATAGTTTACTGTTCCTTGACGTGTACATCTGTTCTTATCTTCTGATCTAGCAGTTTGGATCTGCTTCCATTGTTTGATTCTCTTTGAAGCAGGGGAAGTCATAGTACTAGACATAGCTGATATTGATATATCAGTTATCCTAGATCCCCATTGTAATTACTCTGAGAAGTAAGGCCAAAGAGCAGAATGCAATCCAATTCATAAAATGATACATGTATCCATAATGTATTTTCTTGTTGTCTGGAAGAAATTTGTTTTGAATGAAGGCATTTGCTCCATTCTACAAAGAGCATCATTTTTAGCATCTCATCAACAATTTTTCCCTATTAACTAATTTCCCTCTTAAAAGCTGGGGAAACACATTTCAGCAGTTTTTGCCTGTGTGCAGTTGGTGTACAGTGTAGGAGGTCTAAAACAATTAGTGGTTTCTCGGGAATTGATTGACATGGCATCTATTAGTTTCAGAAGTGTCTTACAGGTTGAACTTTCCACTTCTTTACTCTGGGGGAAATGCTTTTCTGATTCTTACTAAAAAATAGAAATAATGGGTTCGGAATTGGTTTAAGAAAGTCAGGTATGCCATCTTGAGTTTTTGCTCAGAATTACCTCTTTTAAAGTTTCAGCTTTTGAAGCTATATATATTTATACATACATGTTAACCTATTGTGATGAAAAATAGGGAGATTCTGACCATAAAAGCGGTAGCATTGAGCGCGCGTTTTTTTACGATTGAATTTATGAAGATATATTACATGAAATATACATGTATGGCCTTAAATGAAAATACAATAATTAATCTGAAATATCTATTGCAAAAAATAGGCAGAAACACATTAAGTTTGACATAAATTATACGTATTCAAATATTTTTATGGTTATCATTTTGCTTTGATTGGCTAAGCTCAGCCTTTTGAGGAGTGATCTTTCCTGATATAGCCTAGAAAGGAAGCAATAATTCTGAATGTTCATTCAATTGTTAAACACAACAAATGATGACAAAGTTCAGTCTAGATCTAGAACTAGTCCCTATGTTTCGTTACAAAATCGGATTTCCTGCGATGATCGAAAACGAAAGTAGAAATGTGTGTCATAGCTTGGTCAATCGAGTAATTTCTATTGATTTTATTTATAAAATTTCGAGCTCCTGTGCTTTTATAGACGATGTAAACGTTTTCATGCAATTCTAAAATACTATTTCTCCTTTTTCATTGCTGTTATGTCCTCGAAATTTATCGTAACCAATGTAATCACTGATTTTTGTGCTGTTGTCGTTGTCACATACTGCTTGAAATCTAAGTACACATCGGTACAAAAAAAAGCGTTTGTATGATTCCGGGTTAAATCACGCGATATCTTACGAGATTTCATGACGAATGGCTTCAAAAATGGATACCCAAGCGAACCTAAAATACTTTAGACAAAACTTTTATAGAAAAGCGGTAGATTAACGAATAAAATCGGTAGGCGGGAGATGGATTAAAAAAGCGGTAGACTCCCGCCTAAATCGGTAGAGTTAACATGTATGATTTATATGTATATGCATAGAAGTTTGTTAGTAAGACTAAGACATTTACAGAATGAATATCCTGGCCTCGTATCTTTTTCATAAGATCAAGATTTAACCATAAAAACAACTAGGAAATTTATTTAATGTACTTGAGTGCTCTATTATGCAGAGGATCTCAGACACAATGCCTGTTACATAAGAGGTCCTATGATTGTCATTGCAATAATCAGTTTTATTTCTTACAAGTGCAGCATACAGCTACTATCTGTGTACACATGGGATGCTGTTTATGATAATGATGCAATACATTGTCTCTTCCCTCAGTGAGTAATTACCCAGCAATGTGCAGATCTTCCTTTTTCATTGTTTTTGTTCTGATCAGCTGACATATTATAGCGTTGGCCTTGTAAGGGGAAATTTGCCATTATCTGCTTTTTAGTAAGTCTCTTTTGTGAACTACGTTGAGTGTGTCTAGATATTTCAAACATTTCTTTTAATAACGTTCATTTGATTGACATGTCAGAAGGATCAGATTATACTTATTGCTAAGTCTGCATGCAGAAATTTCATACAATGATTTATGTTATAAACAATTTTCAATAAATTATAAGTTTTGTGTTTTCATGCCGTTTGCATAATTTATCATTTTTGTATCAGATTTGTTATTTGAGAACATATGGATTTTGAAATTTTATATCTCAGACCACTTAATTTATCACATTAAAAATAATTTTATTTGGACACCCCTGTTACATGTATTTTTAGTATATATATATATATATGAGTTCAGTTTTTTTCCTGTAGAAAATAAAGAGGATAGAAAGTGCTTTTAGAATGGTGATCTTGATGTTGCAGTGAGGTATAAAGTTCATTTGCCTTGTTTGTCAACAGTTCGTCATATGATAAATCTGTCAATGCAATGTACACTCAGGATTCCTACATATATAGATAAATATAGGTACGAACAGGTGTTAATACAAGGTGAATGACCAAGACTTTGACATCTTGGCACCTGTAAACTGCTTGATGCAGCAGAGTTCTGTACCTGCAGGGTGTCGATAGTGGACTGGGGTTATTTCCACACTTTATCTAGATCCATGAAGGTCTTATCTGGAGGTGTTGGTTTCAGAGTATGTTAGATACAGTTTGTAAACAAGGTGGATGTTGTGAAATCTCCAGTCTTATATTGGCCTTCTTTGTCTGTGGCTAATTGTTGAAGTGTGTGCAGAAGAGATTGTGTGTTTGTAGAGAGGGGACCGTAGGGCCATTTAACACCAAACTGATGATATCTCTAGCAGGAATGGCACAGGAATTTATAATTAGGGGTATACAGGTATACAATAGAAGATGATATAATCCCCAGTCTATTGCTCTCCAAAATGATTGATAAAGTGTCGTAATACTGAAAAATTGTGCTGAACGGATTATAAATTCTGTATTCAGCTGTTTACATGGTTGACATTTGAGGGGGTCGGACTAACTTCCAATAAATAACAGTGATTGGTGTATGAGTATTGATTGTGTGGGGAGTTACCGGACAGAGAAAAAGTGAGAAGGCTTGCAGTTAACCAAGGAACTCACAATGTTACAGACATGGAGGATTCTTGTTGGAACTCGTGACATTATGGACATGGGTGATAACATTCTTGTGTGGGCAATTCCTGGAGTTTAGTCTTTTATTGTAAGTTACTTGATCTCTTTGCCTTTTGTTCTATGTTGTTAAACTGCAAACTGAATTCAGTTGAATTAGCTTCGTTTTATTGAAGTTGCTTAAACAAGAGGAAAAAGCTGCTGTTCCTATAATAGCTTTGAATAGTGAAAAATTCTCTCTAAAACAAAATTTTATAAAACTTCCCCTAACAATTACTGTTGATTTGCAAGTGTTAGCTGCATATAGCATCAAAGTGAGAGTGCAATTAGCCTTATTATTGAGGCATATGCACTAATGGTTTTGTTTTGTTTGTTTTATTTTTAAAATATTTAAAGTACCCTGTAAACTTGAAAATTGCTAGTAATTACCAAAACGTATACATGTATACCAGAAGATTTCAAAATTGGTTTCCTTAAACAAACTGAAACTTCCTGATATATAAAAAAAAAGTTTAAATGTTCTGCTTTGTTTAAATTTCTTGGAATGTGTATAATCTATAAAATTGTTGAAAATAAATTCACAGCTTACAAGTTTATAAGATAATGTATCAGATAAGTTGAATTAACATTAAATTTTTCATTTTGAATTAGGCAATCTGCTTATCATACCACAAGCAGTAACCACTTTGGATTTTGTTTAGATATGAAAGATGATTGAATATAATTTTGTGAAATCCTTTCAAAGAGTAAAGGAATATGAATTGAAAGAAAGTTATATAAAGATATAGGAAATCTCATCATTTCTTTTCGTATTTTTGTCAAATTTTTGCTCTGAATCCTATTTTAGATTGTAACATATTTCAGTTGTATACATGTATTAGGACTAGAGAGATATTGTGGATGAATTGACCTGTGGGGTTATTAGCTTCATATGACAAGTCTGTGTAAATGAGAAATGATGTAAGGGTGATTAACTTTTGTGTAATGTACTGTAGAGCAGTGGCCAGTAATTAAGGCCTTCATTATCAGTTCAGCCCGGCCAACAGATGGTGGCAGGCAGCAGATCTCCTGTTGTCAAGCAAGTTCACTAACCACAACAGCTTCACTTAGCAATCTTGAATTTTTTTGGCATCACTGTGAGTTGTAATATAATAATATTTAATAAGCAAGATAAAAGCTTCCAGTGTGGAATATTGCTGATTGGGTTAGTTTAGGTTAATAGATATATAGTTACTGTATTTATAAAACTGGAATTCGGTCAAGTAGTGTGTTTTGTTTAAACAGCAGTTTTGATGCCTTTGAGTTGGAGGTGAAAGTCAATATCTGTTAGCATGTGAAGGGGGTCAGCCAGGACTGGGGGATTTCTGTGGAAGAATATTGATTAGAGGCAATTAATGAAATGAAGTGATAGTACTTAATTATTGACAGACCATTTACAGTAGCTTTGTGTATTGGTCTCACATTATAGGTTTGGCAATAGCAGGCCCCATCAATAATGCAGGCGAGGGTAACGTTACAAATGTGTATTGTGTTGTTCTGTGTTGTGGCACCTAGAAGAAGTTGGCTTAGTAGTCACGTATAATTGGGCTACAGACCCCATTCTGAAGGCCTAATGAGAAGAACCTTGGGAATAAGATCAATACTGACTACAATAGTCTTGATGTTATAGTTCACAAATTGTCAAAGTAGGCGTTTTACATATCTGCAATGTTTATTTGTCATTTAAATGACTGTGTCGTAAAAACATAAATAACCTTCTCCTTAGAGAGACAAAGATAATATTTAATTCATAAATAAATGTGGTTGGCATATGTATTTTAATTAAGCCAAACTTCCTCAATGGTTACCAAAATATATGCAATTCATTTAAATTTGAGAAAATAAGATATGCCCTAGCACTTGGTAAAAAAAAAAAGTACCAGGTAACTGATGATTGATAAAACCTGTAAAAAATTTGCACTAGATATATATGCACATTCTTGTCCTGCAAAAAAACTTGTAAATTAAGATGAGTTATCCTTCCTGAATGTTTTAAGTGTGTACACCTGCATTCCTGAGACAGGTAAACACAGGATACCTGGAGGTGTGGCAATATTTGTCACCTGTGATCGTTACAGGTAAGAAGATCCCATTGAAACAGAGTGATAATGTATCAGAAATTGATCTCCCCAGTTAACCTATCCAGTCATCCGTGACTGGCTGTACATTTGGATCAGTGACCTGATTACCGAGGCGTAAACTGTAAATAAATAAATGTCTGCACTGTGTGTCATTAGGCTGCGATAATGTACTAGCTGTTACAGTGAAGTAGTTCACGTAAAGGACTCACCGCTACATAACAACTATGCCGATGTGAGAGGGTTCTTATGTTAGATGACTTGGTCAGGACAAATATAGTCATATAACTTGTGTATGTGTGGTTATGTTGGGCATCCTAATTAAATTGCATAAAGGCAGGTTCGTTTCTTTTTCCATTGTTTATCATGCACATGTGAATGACAAAGATAAAAGTATCGCTTATATTGAATATTTTTGTTTGTTAATGACAGCAATGGTAATGTTTGATATCCTATATCTTTACAGATATGATGTCACAAACTTTGGTGGAGACAGTATCTATAAATTATGAGGATTTTAACGACAGCTTCCTGACCTGTGGCACCTGTCTGTGTATCTATGACGCTGTGGAGCATTCCCCCAAACTCCTGCCATGCTCCCATACTGTGTGTAAGAACTGCCTAGAGAGGATCGTGGAAGCACAAGTCCATGACACTGGCTATTTCCGATGTCCTATCTGTCGAGAACACATCGGTATTCCTCGAGGCGGTGTCGTAGCATTTCCACCTAGTTACATAGTGAATCAGCTGTTAGATTTGATGCAGCAACAGCGCCGTGACGTCATACCCAAGTGCTCAACACATTCCACTCAGGAGCTGCTGTTCTGTGAGACCTGTGATTCTGTATTTTGTACCCAGTGTAGTGGGGGTCAGCATAACGGGGCAGGGGCTAGTCAACACACTGTGATTCCATTCTCTATAGCCATAAAAAGGATGTCGGAAATACTCCTGTATAAGGCCCATCTATGTATCAAAAATCTTAACCATGCATATGACAATGTTTCTGCTGAAATGCAACTTTTAGAAAACTCTGTAGAAAAGACTGTAGAATCTATCAACAGATCATTCCAAGATATTATAGCCATGGTGGACAAACGCAGGCATGACTGCCTACAGTGGGTACGCAAAATACGAGAAGACAAGCGTAAGATTTTACGTGAACAACTGGATTTGATCCAGACTGAAAAGGACAGGGTACAGAGTGATTGTGATGGACTTCAGTTCCAAGTGGAGGTCCGAAACATTACAAAGAAAATCGGGGATCTCAATGAGAAACTCGATGCAACAAATACTCTATCAGAACCAAGAGAAAATTCCTTCATGAAATATGAATTCAAGCACAATAGTTCCATGAGGGAAATTAGCAAGGCCTTGAATGAGTTTGGTAAAATTAACACTTCCACAACTTTTCCTGCTTTATGTTCAGCAAAAACGGGCGAGGCTATTTCTCATCTCAAGTCCTCCATGACAATCAACACAGTAGATTACCATGGTAACCCCAGAACTAATGGCTCTGACCCAGTGTGTACAGAGGTACGCACAGAGAAGGGAGAACTCGTGGAATCAAAAGTCAGGGATAGAGATGATGGTTCCTATGAAGTGCAGTACGTTCCACCGAGGGCGGGAAAGGTGAAAATTTTTGTCAGTATTTTCAACCGACCAATCAAAGGAAGTCCCTATGTGGTGGATGTCTCAGATCACATAAATCCAGTGTGGAAGTTAGGGTCTCGGGGAAAGGGGGAGGAGAATTTTGTTCAGCCTGTGAGAGTAGTGATGGACAGTGAAGGGACTCTGTTTGTTTCTGATACGGGTAACAGTAGAATTAAAGTCATTAGTAGCTCTGGCGAGGTCATCAGGCATATTGGCCCCGTGGGGCTGGAGAATCAGGGAGGGACTGGTCTGGCCTTGACCCCAGAGGGCAATATAGCAGTGGTCAACTGGAGGACCAAGACTGTCTCCATAGTGACCAAAGAGGGTGAGCTAGTCAACAAATTCACGTGCTCCGATTTCCAGGAGCCAACTGAAATTGCCGTCAACAGTAGAGGGGAAATCATAGTAGCAGATCATGGTGCCAACAAAATGTTCATGTTTGATGCCATTGGTAAGCCCCTTACTACGTTTGGAGGGAAAGGAGAAAAAGATGGACAGTTTAAGGTTATTTGTGCCATAGCTGTAGGCAAATGTGATGAAATACTAGTCGCTGACCACAGAATACAAATTTTTAGCAGAGATGGCAAATTTTCTCGCTCAATTCCAGACCAAAAGAAAGGGCAATATAGTGGCCTAGTGGTAGATGGTGGTGGCCACATTTTGGCCACGAAAATTGAAAAAGGAAAGAGTTTTGTGCAGGTCATGAACTCTAGTGGAAAGGTGATGTTCTGTATTGACAGCAACAGTGATCGATTGAAGCGCCCGAGTGGCCTGGCAACTTCACCAGATCACCATGTGTATGTCGTTGATCTTGGCAATGACTGTCTAAAGAAATATCGTTACAGATAGACGCCTCCTCTACAAGGTAATAAAAGCATGCTAATTGGAATAACTAATAGTGGAAAGCATAAAGCTATTAGTGCAGATATTGACTTAATTGTCTTGTGTTATTTTGAAAACCAAAAATTGCAAGAGAAAGAGAGACATTTTCATAACATACATTTTAATGGCTTTTATGTCAGAAAATTTTATGACTTTTATTTGATAAAAACTCAATTAAGCATTTATTCAACACATGTAGGTATGTGTATTTTCATCCTTTCTTTGTAGATGAAAGTAAAACCCACTAGCCCTAAATACACTATGGAACAGTTCCTATGACCAAGCAATCAGCACCATGTGATATAATAGTGAAATCCATTCCTACATTAGGAAGAATAGCTAACAAAACCCAACCTACAGAAGAAAACCAGTGCAATGACAACGTGTGTCTCACTCAAGACACCGTGTGTAAGACTGAAAGTAAAAGTTCATGTGATAACTAGACTTCTAGGAGACAGTTTATATGAATCATCCCTATATGCACATATTTTCATTTTTATGTATGGAAATGATATGACAACATATGAAATATGATTCAGATAGCATGCTCTTTAAATTTTTCATCTATATTTTGGCTTATAAGCATACAGTAATTAAGGAAAAATGAAGAATTGTGAAATTACAAGTTATCCTAACCCCCCGACTACTTAACACAATGTATACATTTTGTGTGTATTCAAAAGCGTTATAGACAATCAGCCAAGTATTATGCATTGACCTGTAAGTTGAATGTAAGATAGTTCTGTCAGCCATCACCAATCATCATTTTTATCAAGCTAAATCTGAGTACCTACAAACTTCTAATGTGACCAGCTCTGCATGTGTATATAATCATGTATTGATGTCTTACACGGGAAGCCATTCTTTTAAACATTTGTCATTGAGCTCTGTTTTAGATAATATGTAGATTATTCTCATTATCTCAAATTGATGTGACGTTTACATATTTTTTAAGTGAATGACAAAAGTTTTGGACTTTTGACTTGATTGTTTACTATGGCATAAATGAGCTGCTTGATTAGATGTTACTTGTAGCACTGCTGTCAATGTAAGAATCTCCAAATCAACTTTGTCCATTTTAACTCTAAGGAATGAGCGATGTATATTGATATTTATATTTTTGTCCCCCGCTTGAAAAGTGGGGGATATTAATTTGGGTTTGTCCGTCCGTCCGTCCGTCTTTCTGTCTGTCTGTAACGCTTTCGTTTCCACACGATATCTCGAGAACCCTTTGAGCTTTTGCAATGAAATTTAGCATAGCAACTCCCTATGGCCTAAGGAAGACCCCCTATTTATTTTGAGGTTCAAAGGTCAAGGTCGTAAATAAGCAAATTCTGTATGTTAAAACACTTTCGTTTCCACACGATATCTCTAGAACCATTTGAGCTATTGCAATGAAATTTTATATAACAAACTCCCTGTGGCCTAAGGAAGACCCCTATTGATTTTGAGGTCAAAAGGTTAAAGTTCAAGGTCGTAAATTTATACATTCTGTCTGTGTGTAATACTATCATTTCCGGGCGATATTTCAAGAAGATTTTGAGCTTATGCAATGTAATTTTATACCAAAACTCCCTAGGACGTCTCTCGCACCTCTCAAAGTGCCCCGACCCGTTGTTTTATTAGTATTTATAGTATTACATGTCGCTATTTTTAGCGCAGGGGCATGAGGAGAGTTATTTCGTATAAAAAAGGTTATCGGCGGACTTTATGTTCTTATTACATCTATTAGAACTGTTTAATACAGGCTAAATAAATCAAACACCATGGATTGTGTAAAATTTTGAGAATACCAACATGAAAACATGAATATATACATATATGTGACTTCAGTTCTGCATATACTTCACATCGGGTAAAGCGATTCCGTGGTCCAGTGGTCATGTCTCTCGCTTCAAGTGTAATCTCCGATGCTTTCTTTTTTTTTTTTTTAAATACTTTTTTTTTTACTAAATGATAGTATTCAGCATGTGAAATGAAAAATTTATGAGGTTATAAAATCATTATTACAGTGTGATAAATATTCCATATAAAAAGAATCTTCTATACACGTAATAAAGAATAAGCAATCAAATCTTTATATGCATATTGACATACATGTATTTTATTTGCTTCAGTATACATGTATACATTTAATAATTCTACAAATTTAATTATTTACAACTTAAGTCAGGGGGATCCGACACCCCCCCCCCTCCACGAACTGCGCATGGTTTACTTTTTCCCTAAGCGGGGGACTCAAATTCTCTGAATTAGCTTGTCTTTATTTCTGGATTGTGTTAAATTTGAAGAAGATTAATTTTGTATGTATGAATCAGGTCGATATGTGCCAACTCATGAGCTCCTTATACGTACATATGTATGTTTGGTTTCTTTTGTATATCTGGGGGGAAAAATAGTATTTCTACATCCATTGAATAATTTTGAGCTTTGAAAAATAATGTGATAAGAAATCATATAGTAAAAAAAATTCTGATGTTTATGAGAGGTTATATGCATGCACAAATCAGGTGATATTAAAAAAGTGGTCAAGAGAGATAATTGTGTTTTAAATTTGGTAGCAATTGTGTAGAAACTAAGAGACTTAAAAATTATTATAAATATTAGCAATGTTATGACAATAAATGCCACACACAATGACCATTGAGTACCATGACAGCGAGGAGCTAAAAGGAATAACTTATTTGGTATATTGTTTCTTGATATGGTGTAACTTTTTTGAAACTATCCTCTTCAACTGTTTTACTTTTAAGAAAACAAATTATTATCTTTGATAAAACATGTAAATTTTTTTTTTTAGAATCATTTGAGACAGAATTTCTTAGCTGCTAGGAGTTTTGAAATAATTTTACAAAAATATTTATACAATGTTCTTTAGAATTAAATTTTATTTTTTAGATTATACTGTGCTTTAGAAAGGTTTAGTTAGAATCCATATTCACATACTGTGAGTTATAATGCTTGTATTTGGATTTTGTATGAAGTTGGAGTGGTTATCTTGTATAACAGATTTTGTTGTTTGAGTTCAAAGTATTACTGTTTTTGAAAGATAATGCTTCTGCTAGCATATTTCCTGTAAGATATAAACTGCCATTAAAAAGTTATACAAGCATTTCCTTATTTACACATGAAAATAAAAATCATGAAAATGATAATGTCTTTTGTTCTATAGTTCATTCTCTATTTTATATACCTAAAATAAACAACCTAGACTGTTTAAAAAAAAAGATTTCGCAGAGGCCATCTTTGAAATGAATTTTATTTTTGTCGTCTCCTTACCAACTTGAAAAAAAACACCCAGTAAGGAAATGATTATTATTGTAAATAAAAATCTTGAGGAATTTTTCATCAAGTCTACAATTCATACATTCAAAGTCAATGATTTAATAAAATATTTTGATGTTGAAAAATTAAGGAAAATATTAGTAAGTTATGAAACATTTCTTGATTTATTATAACATTGAATCTTGAAGAAAATGTAACATTCTCTTAAAGTAGGAATTTTACCCCAATACTTGAAAATTCAAAAAGAGTTGCCTTGTCTATGTCTATGCAATGATGACCTTGACCTAAAATCATTTGTTCAAGTTTCACTTAATTAAGGAAAAAAATTGTTTAATTTCAGTATTGACATCTCTTGTAATAGAGAATGTTAGAGGATCATACTTATCATACATATTGCATATGATTTAAGGCCTTTGTCACTCTAGCAAGTTCAAGGTCAGTAGCGAAAAAGAAAAAAAAAATATTTGTATCCTGTCCATAATGTAACTTTCCAATAGAGACTAATTAGTACTTAATACTTGGTACCAAAATTGTTTATGGTATGAGGATTTGTTAAATAAGGTCACTGTGCTAAGCTCAAGGTCACTGACAGAAAAAATAGGTTTACAAGTTTTCTTTGGAGAAACAGTTGAAGTTCATACTGCATAAAAAGGTTGCATATGACCTGAAGTCATCTTAATTCCTAGCTCTCCTTACCATGTTTTGTTAATATGGAGAATTATTGCATTTGATATGAGGGTATGTATTGACCTGCGGTCACATGCCAGCTAGCTTGTCACTGGAAATAAATTGTTTTATTTGTGTTCTATCTATATCTTTCTAATGGAGGCTCATTGGAAGTCGATACTAAAGATAAAAATTTATTAGGGCATAAAACTTGATCTTGATCTAACTCAAGGTCATTTTGGCAAGTTCATTTAAGATCAATGGGAGAAAAAGTGCATGTGAAATATGAATCTGTTCCATAACTTTCTAATGGATAAGGATCAGAAGTTTATACTAAACACAAATATAACTAATGTTTTGAAGACAGGTCATGACCTTGATCTAAGGTCATTCCAGCAAGTTCATTGGCAGAAAAACTGTGAAATTTTTACTTGCTTGAAGTTGATTGATTGTATGTAAATTGTTTCATATCTCATTCAAGAATTATTGAATTCAGAGACTCTGAAATTGGTAAAAAGAAACATAATTTATTTCTTGGAAAATGTTCAATAATATCCAAATCAAATATATTCTAGATCTGTCACTTTCTAAGAATGAATTTGAGGTTTATTTATATATTTAGAATTTGAGGTTTATTTATATATTTAATTACATAATGAATTTTGCAGGGGAAGGGTTAATATTGAATATCTTATTTTATTAATTGTAATGGTATTTTTTATTCTTTCCACTTTAATAAAATTGTTTTAATAAAAAGCATTTATATAAAATTATTTTTAAAAAAGCATTTAAACTTTACAAATAGAAACATCTTCGCACGACTTAATGTTTATTGTTTTGGAAACGAAACCGGAAGTGCAAGAGATGAAAAGTTTAGTTGAAAAGTAAAATCAAATTATCCAGGTAATTGGTCATTTACATATTGGTAAAGCAAATTTATACATATTTAATTGATTAAAAGTTAAGTACTCATGAAATACATTTTATTTTATTGTTTCAAAAAGAATGAATCCACATTTGCGGTGGTTGGTTCAAACCATTTTACTTTCAAGTTTCAAAATCCATTGGTATTTCAAGTCAAGTGTATTATTTAGACGGCAACTCAAGTATATACAATTTTACAGATGTGATAGCTCTTTAACCGGCTGTTTTGGAAGTCTACGGGCATCTGCCATGGCAATTTTCAAATAAATATTGCTAGAATTTGTATTTATAGACTCAGAACTAATCTGAAGTAAATTCTAGATTTATCATAAATATAGTTTTAAAATGTTATATGTGTGATTAATCAAGATATTTTACATTACAAACAGTGGAATTTGGATATTTTTTCAAAAGGGGAAAGGTACTGTTCACCGGTAGTTAAAACAGCATTGATAAATCCAGTATTGATCAAACCTGTAATTGCTTAATTACATAGGTGTATTGATAAATATTTTTTTTCATGAAAAAATTAAGATTTCTGTCACAAATATGAGTGTTTAAGTGAATGTGTGAATCAAATGAAATTTTTGCAGGTACATGTAGATCTTCTGTAACAATGCATGAGTTGTTGGCCAAAGTTCTAAATGAAAAGGATTTATCAAAGGCTGGAGACCTGTTCTCATTGGAGGATCATGAAATAAATGGTGACATTAGCACTGCTCTGAAAAAAATAGGGGACATAATCGATACAGAGGACTATGTCTCTAACGATAATGACCAGAGCGTGGTGGAGATTTGTATCACTCGTGTCACAACAGCCATCAGGTGATTCAGCTTTGTCTTTTTTAAATTTTGAATTTACTCCTTTCATTTATTAAAGGCAGTTTGAAATACACACTGTTTACAGGTATTAATATTTAGATCCATGTCTATTTTGTCAACAGGGAAATGGATACAATAGAGGAACACTCATCAGGACTGGTGCATCTCCTACAGTTGTGTCAGCAACATAACCTTGACCCGGTCAGCCAGGACAAGGACCCTCCCCATGCCAAGGTAGCCTCAGACATCATGAGCTGTCTGTTTATGGTAAGTACAAGTGTGGAAAAAGAGAGATTGAAAAGTTAGAGTTAGGTGAAGATGTGTAAAGAAAGCTGAGTGAAAAATAAAGAAATTAACCATCTGTTTTAAAAGAAATAAAGTCAATCCTTGCTAGTACCTTGAACTCAATGGGACCAAGAAAAACTTTTGGGATTCAAGATGTACAGGGTAAAATACTTTGTGTAAAAGTGATTGGGACTTTCAAATTGTTTCATAATATCATTGGCTTTCAAGATATCAGTATTCAAGATACTGATGTTTATAACTGTATATGCAAATTTTGGTATCTGTAATAAAATTTAAAAATGCATGTCTGTAGATAATTGACCTGAATTTGGTTTCAGCACTATGGGAAGTGTAAGGTAATGACAATGGCTATTCCAGTGGTGGTCAATTTCCTCAGCAGTGACAATAAGGAGTTGAGTCGCAATGTCTCCAGTTATCTGTCCCTGGCAGCACTAGACAACGCTGATCTCCTGGCTAAACACATGGAAATCATCCTTAACAGCATGTTTAGAGGTTTGTATAAAGCAGAACAGGGTGACAAAAGAAGTTGTCAGGAAATGATGAAGATTATATGTGCAATATTGAATTTTTACATTGAAGATGGCTTTGTTAAATTTGAGAAATAAATTTTTGGGGTTATTTTACATCAATTCTTCGGTTAATCTGTTTTTCACATTGCTTTTGTAAATTTTTCTGTGAGTAGAAAAAAAATTATTTTTAGGTAAGTGTGTATGATTGGGAGTTAAAAAAATGTGAGGATACAATGCATTAAACAAAAATGACATGTCACATTCCAGGAATAGAATGTATAGTACAGTTAAATGTAAAGGATGTTCTGTTAAAGAAAAATCTTTTCGTCATATATATTTCCATTCATGGCTTCAAATTTTGAGAAAAAAAGAATAAATTGAAAAATAGAAAAGGTAAAAGTAATTTTTGATGTGATGACAGATGTCAATAAAAAAGTTATACAAAATGTATGAAGAATTAAATTTGGTCTCAAGTTGTAAGTCCTTTTGAAAAATGGGCACAGCTCTAAGAAGCATTTAATAAAAATCATTTTTTTAAACAAAAGAATGTAATTACAGTTGAACTTTATTTTTTATTTTATGTGCTTAAGATGATTATCTATTTACTATTTAATTTTCTTTTAAAGGAAACTACATTCTTAGCACAGTTCTTCCTCAGATCTATGCCCAGAATAGTGATCCAATCATTGACTGTACAGACAGACTGATGGACATACTAGATCAGTGTGATGTGTCAGAGAGAAGTAGTCTGTGTCAGGTGTTCTCCATGGTGGCCAAACATAAACCACAGGTAAACAATACATGTAATGGGAACAGTTGAATATAAAAGGCACATCTCATAAAGTTAGCTGCAGAACTGTAGCTCTCTGCTTGAGAAAATTCGGACAGATAACGCAGAGAGCTACAGATCCAAGCATTGTAAAAACCTTCAATTTACACCACCAATTTTTTTGTCGCTCACTTCGGATATTATTTCTTGTATTTCATACTTTTTCTAGCTTTATAAATGTTATCTAATAATTAATAACACATTAAACTAATAATTAATAACACATTATGCTTCAGTATCCGGACGATTTTTCATCGGAACGAAATTTTAAAATGTTATTATGTTTTGTTTAACTGGTGATTCAGATATCCGGATGCTTCACATATCCGGACAAATTGACTGGGAACCAAAGCGTCCGGATAAATGAGGGTCCACTGTATTTTATTTACCTTTCAACGCAAACAAACGGCCGTTTGTGGTTACGGACGTCGAACATTACAAAACCATATACAGGACTGTTTCTGACCATTAAAAGGTAAATATCAAAAATAAGAGTTAAATTTATGATTAATTATCATGTACCATTAATTATCGTGTACCATTCTAAAAGATAGGGAAAGCATAAACAACAAGAAATAATACCCGAAGTGAGCGACAAAAATTGTCGGCGTAAATCGAAGGTTTAAAATGCTTGGATCTGTAGCTCTCTGCTTTATCTGTCCGAATTTTCTCAAACAGAGAGCAACAGTTCTGCAGCTACTCGTAAAGTATGACAAAATAAGTAAAATCTATGTTCATTATTGAATATTAGGAACGAGTGCAATGAAAAATTTTACTACACATGGGAACAGTGCATGGCAATAAACATTTAATTCAAGCAAATCTCTAGGGATCAACTCTGTAAAAAATTCTATTTAACAATTGACAATTTCATGATTAAACATTTTGTATGATACAATGTACACATTTGTAGTTGTGATTATAAATTCATGATTAAAAAATAAAAATACTAAGTTTTCACTGAAAAGAATTAAGCCGTTTAATTAAAATGCACAAATTATTTAACATTCCTGATTGCTTTTTGTGCAGTAATATTTTTATGGCTCTTGAGCTTGAAGTCATCTAGCAACTGGCCAGCTAAAATTGCCACCGGATGTACTCGACCGAATGTGTCAGTGGATGCATCCACAATAGAAAATAGCAATAGCTATAAACCAATTTCTTTAAAAATGCTCACAGTGAAAATAAAATTGCATCAATTGTATCTACAATTAATTCTATTAATAAACAATGATATTATGTTTAATTTTCACGCAAGAAAAACTTGATGGTTGTTGGGGATAAATTTCTAGTTATATATATATTTTTCCGTAGAAATTAGAAGCACACATTCCTAAGCTGTCTGAGTACCTTTCAACATCAGTGTTAGCTCCCCTTATTTTGGTGATGTTTGTTGACATGGCAATAGCCAATCCAATCCCCTTTGTCAGTTATGTGTCGGTGCTAAAAACCTCGGCCGAGAAGCAGCCTATTCATCTGATCCATGTCATCCAGATCATAGGAGCTGTCGGAACAATTAATGAGGTAAGGAATATCATTTCCCTTGGTCATTTATCTCTTAAATTAGCAGCTCCAGATTGTGATAAATATTATAAGGTACAATAAATACAAAATAAGCCTGTACTTTAAGGTCAGACGACACGTTCCTCAAATAAATCTTTTGTAATTCTTGGTAATATATCAAAAATTATTTGTATTTGTCATTTTCTTCTTATTTCTACATTGTTTTCTGAATGTTTTTAAATACAAGTACACCAAAAATTATGAAAAAGCCCATTCAGAATATATCCATAAGGGTTTTATGAAAAATGCCTGGTAAGGTACCCTAATTTTTTGTGAGGAAACTTGTTTATGTACGTTTACTTCAATGACAAATTCTTAGAAAAAATTATATATAAATTAAAACAAACTTAAGGTTGTGATAAGATAGCTACATATGCATACATTTTTAAAAATGTACAAAATAAAAAAAAAACAAACCCTAAAATAAGATATTTTAGCAAAGACATACATATCATAATGTAAACCAAGTATTATTCGTGTGCAAGAAATCTGCAAGTTTCGCGATGTACTTTAACTCGCAAATATTAATAGCTGCAACCCAAGTTTTTTGTTTTGCATATGAAAAGAATGTTTCTTCAGTCATGAGAAATAATGGTTGCAGGTCGATTTCACACTGACAAATCATGAATAAAAGATAATGTGAATAATAGTTGGTTTACAGTACAGAGTACATGTATATGTATTATACAAGTACACTGAGACAACTGCTTTGGCAGGTATACTGATGATAGGTCTATACCTTTGATTCTATTTTTGACAGGAGCAGGCCCAGCTGAGCATGAATTACTTTGTGTCCAATCTAACCCAGACTGACCAGGCCGTATTGACAGTCATTCTACAGGAAATTAAGGCCCTGAGTATTAATCACCCAGAACTACTGGCCGATAACATGGACAAAATCAGTAAACTCTCCCAGAATGGCTCCAGTGCTGTACGCATCCTTGTACAACAGCTGAAGGATGATAATAAAAAGAGGCAAGACTTTCCATAACTTACATGTACTGAATCCTATTGGCCATATTCAAATTACTTCCCTTTTGTAAAAAAGGATAAAAATAATATATCATATGGGACAAAGAAAGAAGCTTCAATAAATGTATTTACAGGAAATGTACAGAAAATAATTGTTTTATAGAGAGACATGTAAAAAGGATATGTATAAATATTCTTTCTTTCTGGAATAAGAATCTCCACATAGATGTCTTTTTTTGCTCCATTTATGGAGTTCGTCTTCAGTGTTTTGTATAGGATATAAAGACTTGCCACAAAATTGCAAGACTTAATACATTTTTATAATAATCAATCTAAATGTCTTATAACTCAGTTTGACGTCACAAGTAGTGAAGTAGGTCCCTTTAATATTGAGTCATTTCAGACAACAATGTGACTCAGATGAGCACTTTTCCAATAGGCTTCTTGTTTCTTCAGGTACATCATAAATATTCTTGGTTAGAAATCCACAGATTTGTAAAAATGGGCGCTATTGACAGGTGTATGGTTTCATGTAACATGAGTTTACCCTATTACAGGTCTAGTGCCATAGATAAGGACAAGGAGATGAAGTCAGTATCCAGTCAAACTGAGGGGGCGGTGACAGTGATTACTGTAGGGAACCCCCCAAACTCGGCCAATCCTAACGGTATCACAGTCCGACGCATGAATATCCCCTCCAGCAATATGTCTAGTGAACAGAGTCTTGGCAAATCCTCCAGGTATGTCCAGTAAACAAACAGTAGGCAAATCAAACAGGGAAAATATGTCTAGTGAATAGTCTCAGCAAATCGTCCAGGTATGTCTAGTAAACAAACATTAGGCAAATCAATCAGGTAAAATATGTCTAATGAACAGAGTCTTGTCAAATCATCCAGATTAAAAATTCACTTAAAAATCAAGAAAAAACAAATTTTAAAATTCCACTTCTCTTAGTTTTCCCATGCCAAGGACTCAAATGAGCTTAGTTTAACAGAGATTGCAAAGTGCACATAAGGTAGTTTTGTGCACAAATTAAGCATGTGTACCATCTACTTCTTTTGGCTTTATCATCTGTTGTTACCAGTGATGGATTGATTATTTTTTCCACTCTGACAGAACCAGCCTGTCTACAGGTCGCTATGACAGACCGGTCAGTCCGGCGTCAGTCTACACAGACAGAATGTCCATGATGAGCTCTGTCAGTAGTCAGCATGGACCCTCAGTGAGTACTCAATTCTCCATTTAATACTAGTTAATATTCTCTATTACTACCAGTACTCAGATATCAGTGATCTTGGTCAGTAGATTCCAAATGAATGAGACCTGTTTTAAAAACAGACTATTCCAAGACTACAATGTTGAGATTTTTACATGTAGATTGTAATATATTTTTATTACTTTTTGCAGGTTGAGTCTATGCGTGATGGTGTACAGCATTTCTGTGACAAACATTTCAGTACAATCCGCAACTTCATCCTGAACATATCAGCTCGCATTCCTCTTCCAGAAGTCTGCAGTGTTATTAGTAAGATTGCTTTATTATGATCATGCTTATTCAATTGATAAGGAACTAATGCTACCATTTTTAGAGCAGATTATAATGCTTTGATGATTAGTAGACAGTCGATATGTATGTGTATTTTTCAGATGGTCGTCACAAGCGATTCCTGAGACTCAGCTTTCTTTGTGGTGGTAAGGGAGATCAATGTATTTATAACAAATCCTACTTCACACTGGACACAAAGCTCCCAAAAACATGGATCCACCTTATGTTTCTATCTACGCAGGTTAGATTATAGTCTCAGTAATGGAGATCTGGCCTGGAGGCAATAAAACATAGACTAGCTCACTTTTGATCTCAGTCTCACTTTTACCAAAGGAATTTATTTTGGAAAAGTGAGACTGAGATCAAAAGTGAGCTCAACTAAGTTTTATGGCCCCCAGGCGCGTATTCATAATAACAACTTGGGATATTTGTATTGGGTTAAAGACAGAGAATATTCTTTTGAAGATGGCATGAGTAGTATTTTATGGAAATATTTACATGTTTAACAGGAAATATCTCCACACAGAATTTAATGTATCTACTTTGTGTCAAATATCACAATTCATAAATATAGTTAGATGTAAATTTATAACTTGTCTCTTTCAGGCCAAAGCAGCATCAGCATTAAGTCAGCATGACTACAGCATAAGTCGACTCAAGACCTGCTGGGACTCACTACAGACAGACAGATCAACATGGAGTTTCCTAACTCTTGTCACCTCTTCATTCCCATCAGCAAAAGTCAGTTCTATGTATAATACACTCTCATCTTAATATTTGTTAAGAGTTTTGTAATTCCCTACTCTTTTTTATATATTCAAAATATTCCATATTTTACATAGCATCATGCTTAAAACAGAAATGGAATTAAAAAAAAAGATGTTAAACTTATAAAAAATTATGCTAATCAGTACCTCAAAGTAAAACTTCATTTTCTTTTAAAATTACTGCATATCCCCAGATACCTTTAATGGAGTAAAATTTTGTGATTCAATGTTAAAAAGCATATGCATGCATGGGGCTTATATTTGCAGAAAATAGAGATTTTTCAAAATGTGTTGGTTGATTGTTTAGTATGCCTTTAGTTTGGTACATCTTTTCAGAATGGTTTGCCTGGTGATTAATTTTGTGATACTTTACTCATCGCAAAATTAGCAATACCGGTATTTTGTAAGAAACTAAGTACATATATGTATTACTTACATGAAATATAACTAATAGAATGATTGAATTTGGGGGTTGCATCACTATGTTTTTTTTTCACCAGGATCAAGATATTCTGATCCATGAGCTACACTGTTCCCGTTTTTTTGACGTGTTTGAGTTTAATGCTGCCAAGAAGTACTGGGCTTGTTTTATGTGTAATCACCCAGAGAAGATGTGGGATTTGATGAAGAATGGCTCTCCAGTCATAGCGGTAACATTAAAAAGTCCTAGTGGTTAATTTAAAAAGAACTAGTGGTTTGTTATAAAGTCCTAGAGGTTAATTAAAAAGTCCTAGTGGTTAATGAAAAAGAACTAGTGCTTTGTTAAAATCCTATTGATAAGTTAAAAAGTCCTATTGGTTAGTTAACAAATCCTAGTCATTTGATAACAAGTCCTAGTTGTTACCATAATTAACAAGTCAAAGTGGTAAGTTGAGATTTGAGAAGTCCTTTTAGTTAGTACGATTTATGACATGATGAAGAGCAATAATACTTATGTTGTGTAGTCTGTTAACTTGTATGTCATTCCTCTTTAGGGTCAGCTGAGAGAGAAGAAGGGAAAATGGAAGTTCCTGAAACGATGGAAGACCAGGTACTTCACTCTGTCTGGGACACAGATTACCTACAGCAAGAGTGACCAGGTAAATCCATCTACACTATAAATAGACATGACATCAACAGTTAATCTATCTACACTATAAATAGACATTACATCAACAGTTTGGCAGGTTTTAAATCTGTTCCCTTGTCTGGAAATCTTTTTATATAAAAAAGAGGATGAAACAGACTAGATGATTAGAACTTGTTACATTCATTTTGAAGGTTCTCTGCAGTAAGGGTTCTTCACAGGTGCAAAAAGAAAAATGATTCTTTTTTTTTTTTTTAATATAAAATGGAATAATGGAAAAAATGTGTATGATTCATAAAATACTTACTTAGTTAATAATTTTCTTCAGAATATCTAAATTTAACATGTTAAAAAAACATAACTTTTCCTAGATTTAATTTTAAGCTTATATTATAAAGATTTGATCTATTTTAACAGCGACATGAGACCCTCCCCGTAAGTAAGATACAGAGTGTAAAGGCAGTCAGGAAAGGCTACCGTGATATACCCAAGGCATTCGAAATATTTACAGCTGACCAGTCGTACACCTTCAAGGCCAAAGGTCACCAGAATATTGAACAGTGGGTGCAGTGTTTACATATTGCTGTGGCTCAAGCACACAAAGGGGAGGGCTCTAAAACGGGGGTGGGGACGGGGGATCAGGGGCCCCCTAGACAGGATAATGTAGTTATTGAGAGACCCAGGTCTGTCATGGATACCAAGCTGTGATGTAGCAAATTTCAGTTGAAGTGAATTCATTTTGTATTGAAAGCCTTGTCACAGATATTCATAAACATTCAAGGGGTTTCTTAATAGTACCTTACTTAACATTCATATGATTAATTTTGCCAAAGACTGTAAAGTTTACTATGTGTTTGTGACACAAGGTTGTCTATTTCATTATTTTAAATGCTTCGAACTTTTGTCATTACCTCTACAAGGAAATTGCTTGAGAAAGCTTTTGTATTCATATTTTCATGCATGGAAAGATCAACATTGTTAGTAAAACCACTGATTTTTTTTTTCTAAGTCGAAATATACAAACCTTTAGTAATTTTATAGTTCAGCTTTAGAATTACTGTGATATTTGTTTTCTACAAAAGAAAAAAATATATATACACTATCCACACACTATACATATTAACAAAATGAAGTTAGGTGTCATTGTGTTGTGTACCTGATTTTAGATAATGACTAACTGTAATGAGTACTTCCTACAGGGAGATTAGTATCCCTGTGTCTGGGGCATTGTCCTAATTATGTTTTACATTCCACGTCGGCTTGACCTTTAGGTCACATAGGCGTAGTGACCTTTAGGTGCCCCCCCCCCCCCCACTTTTTAATGAAGAACAAAATCACAGCTATTTTGAAATAATATCAATACATAGTTGTATAATAAAATTGTGTAGGAAAATTGAAATTGAAAGTAACTTGCCTTTGAAAAAAAAAAAAATTGCACTCTGGGTCTGCACTCCTGACTACACGCCCAGCAGCCACTCTATACTTGTAATTAGGGGCTGAGGATTTCTTTTTTGTGGATCAGTGAATCTCAATTGTACATATCATTTTTTGTTGTGCACTTTGACCTCTATCTGTTAGTTAGACGCTGTATTTTTTTGGTATGAAATGACAACACATCGTAAAACCTAGCTACTACAAAAAAACCTTTATTCCTCTTCCATGTACCGGTACATGTACATGTATATTAATATTGCTTAAATTTTCCCAAGAAACTTACATGTTTTGATATATTTTTATTGTTTACAAGTTCAGTTTGGCTTTAGCCACAGTGGTAAATGAGAATTATTTCTGTGTTTTGCTGCATGCAAAAATATATTATTGTTTTGATCAACTTTAAGTTCAGTAACAATTGCTACAAAAGTATTTAAATGATGATTTAGGGGCTAGAGATGTACGATGTGCATATTTATCTCAAAGGATTAACAGTAAAGTGGTTTATTTGAAATCAAACTCCGTAATTATCTGTCTCTTGACAACCCCCCCCCCTTTAAGCTGTATATCATTTGATACAATAGAACATTTTCGTAGTACTGTATACATGGAAATTTTCGACCCCTCTTTATGCTCCTTTTGTCCTTGTTGCAGTTGCAAATTAAAAAGGGGCATATTTAAGGAGAATAACATTCTTGCATAATCAGAACTTCAAAATGGGGCAAAATTGTTTGCAGGTGTGAAAAGACGAAAATTAGATGGGGTGAAAATAAACCTGTATACAGAACTCTGTGGTTTTTCTGTCATTTACATGTAAACAATAGGCTTTTCATACAATATATTTAATATGTTTTATTTTTTAGGTATTTCAATGTCTTTTTTTCCTCAGAATGAACTCATTGTAAATTGAAGAAAGTAAGAACATGACTCAAATGTTACAAGTGCCATATTTCTACTTCTTTGTTTCTTTTGTAATGTATAACAACTTCAGTAAATGTATGTGCAATAGATAAAGGACAGGCAGATATTTAATACATTTAGAAGTTGTTAGTAGTTTAGACTACAGTGTTTTTTTTTTGTTTTTTTTTTTGTTTTTTTTTTTTATCAAATATAGAGTTCATTGACTTTTGTTATTTCCATTTATGACTACATGTATATGTATTTTCATGTAAAAGTGCAGTAGTTCTACGATTAATTACAGCGTATAGATATAATACATCAATGAAACACTACCTGTTCAGGTATGTAACAATTAATTACAAATTATATGTGTCTTTCAGTAATTATTATATACATTTCAGCAATATTATTAAGTTTTGTACTATTAACAAAGTTTATACCAGTTATTATTTACTAAAATGTTTGAGATTTTTTCTTTATGTTTGCTAATTATTTATGCAACATTAAAAATATTATTTAATTTTGCGGTATTTGTGTATTTTTTACTCCCCCCTTTCGAAGAAGGGAAGGCATATTACTTTGCTGCTGTCTGTCGGTCCACTTTCCATTCATTTTCTTCACAACCATTGCACATACGGAAATGAAATTTGGTTTACAGATTTATCAGATGAATATCTAGACCAAGTTCTGTTTTGGGTATGATCGCGCCATTTTCGACAGAGTTATGCCCCTTGCACCTAGAAAAATTCCAATTATTTGCAGTTTCCATTCATTTTTTTTTTTTGGTTGCAGAGGTTGCCCATACTGAAATGAAATTAAGTATACAGATTTATAAGAGGAATATCTAAATCAAGTTCAGTTTTGGGTACAATCACGCCATTTTTGAACAGAGTTATGCCCCTTGGACTTGGAAAAATTCCAGTTTGGGGGAGGGGGGCATAAGTGTTTTACAAACATCTCTTGTTTAAAAATTAAAAATACATGTACCTTTAAATGCCCTCTCTTCATAACAAACCTTCTGCTAAATGTTTACTATATAGTAGAGGCCCTCATAACTAAAATTGATTTATATAAACTTTCTACCCAGATTTATAAAAGAATATTCCGTTCATATTTTTTTTTCTTGGGAAAGTGTACATGGAGTATATGGGAAACATTCTTTGATGCATAGACCCCCCACCCCGTTTTGAATCAGCACTGTAATACTAATACATTGTATACTTTTGATCTACTTGCCAAAAATATGGGATAACAAATTTCTGACTCCACCAAAATCATAAAATTTTAACATTTACTTTAGCCAGTGCAAAAAATAGGTTTTACAGAATACCTTCCCCATATATTGATAAATTACTTGAAATGTGGAGCATCCCCCCTCTCTCTGCTTAAATGTATTTGTATAATTACATTTATTTTGACATACAAGAAAAATGAATAAATAAAGTGCATGTAGAAATTTTGAAAAGGCCCTTTTACTTTAACTGTAATATATGTAGATAACGAATAGCATTCATGCTCAAAAGTACATAAAACAATACAATATAGGAACAGAGCAAACACGGACCTCCAAATCATCAGAGGTGGGATCAGGTGCCATGTAGGAAAGAGCTCCCCATGCCGACCGATCACACCCGCCGTGTGCTCCTTGTCATGTTCTGGAAATAACGTAAAAAAAACGTCGCCGATGCTGTGTAAATTATGGACTAACAATTAGTATGAAAAATGTCATTCAGCATTTCACTCATTGATGAATTGTATTTGCTGACAAGGTCATTGTATCTACCAAATTAGGAACTTCTTCATGTTTAGAAAAAATAGGGGGGGGGGGGGGTAAAACTGCACAAGAGATATCTGGATATAAGACGTGTAGAACAACAAGCCACGTGTTTTTTTTTTATAAATGATAAGTTTTGTTTAAATCATTTGTTAGATTTACTGATTGAGAAATTTTTTTAGCTTAATTATTTGGAGCATCCTTCATCTTTGAGTCAAGAGGAGGAAGTTCTTGGGCGATGTTGACATTAACACAGAGAGACTGGTCCGTATTGTATGCTTAGAGTGTAGAGTTTAAATTGACAAACTGAA
Source organism: Saccostrea cuccullata (assembly GCF_032062105.1). Classification (NCBI taxonomy): domain Eukaryota; kingdom Metazoa; phylum Mollusca; class Bivalvia; order Ostreida; family Ostreidae; genus Saccostrea; species Saccostrea cuccullata. The sequence goes on from NW_026931814.1 coordinate 112,561, forward strand.
TAGATTTTTAACTGTTTAAACAGCTTTAAAAAAAAAACAGACAACTTAAATATTCGTGATTTACTGATGAAATAGAACTCAAAAATTTGGCATGCGTGGGGGAGGGGGGGGTAGGGTTTAAATCTCGGTTATTACTGAATGTAAACTGACACGCCTGGAAGGATGTGAACAAAAGACCAGAATGAATTGATGAAAGGTCGACCGACTGGTCAACCTTAGAGCTTAGCAATCACTGCCATTCATTGAAGATTTGTGTTATTATTGTTCATTTTCCTTCTTTTCCAAATCACACGATGTCGCGATTCATTCATTTATCGACATGATCTATGTAAATCAATCGATAAACATACAGCCTTCTACCCTGAAGCTCGGGTCACGTGGTCCCAGCGACCCCCTACGGAATCGGATTATGTTTACATACTCATGTGTGTATATAATGTGTATGGTATATAACGCGTGAGGAAAGTGTACAGCGAGAGAACGTGAAGATGTATAGGATATGGCTTATATCAGTCATTCTAACTGGTAAGTGGACATTATATTGTGAGGACTGTTTGTATTGTAATGACTGTATACTTCTTATAACCAGAGACTATGTTATAACTGTTTAAAGATGTATAATCATCATAAAAAAGATCAAATTAAAAGCCAGATTTGTTTAATTACAAACGGTCTTTGAATGGGTTTAATGCTTCGAACGAGTTTTGCCAGTATCTATAATGATCTGTATTCTGTAAATGACAGTTTAAAAGAATGTTTCCCTCTCCCACTTCTAAGTGCCGAAATAAAAGGTTCTACCTTATTTTTATCGACACCTAAGGGCAGCTTTATTTACGAGCTGGAGTTAATGTTGTACCTCGGTGCATTTGTATTTTTAGACAAATTAATCTGTTAATAGTGAATTTAAAGATGTCTAAAGAGGTAAATGTATAAAAGAAAATATCGACATGTAAACGTTGACTTAGTCTTAGATCCCTGGTGTAGAAGAAAGCATTGTGCATGTACATTGGTCAGTGACAAAAATATTGACAAAATCTGTCAAAATGTGACAATGAGGGCTAAAGGCATTCAATCACACTAGATGGTCGATATCGGCCATTCTGTCTATCACTTGGTCTGGTGACTTTATGTGAAATACATTTTGTTCTCTTTTTAACCATACAAAGTAGTCTTGAGAAGAAAACAAACAATGTTAAAAGAGCCATTAGCCACCCCTCCACCCCTAAATAAAAATCAGAAGAACTCAAAATTAAAACACAAAACAAAGACAAAAACAAAGCACATCAAAAACCTTTAACCTGAAATGTATTTTTTACGCTGGACACATTTTTGACATGTGATGTAATATTATACTTCAGTGCAGTACATGTGAATCACTCACCGAACTTGTATAATTATTAAAACATCTGATCAGATAGTTTCACTATTAGTTTTTTTTATACTGTGGCGTGTTTTTGGTCTGAACAGCCTGGATTGAATTGAATAAATATTGATATAACAGTAGGCACACCGCGTCGTTTTTGATAAGGGGGAGGGGGCATACGGAATTGCTATGTGAACTTTTATTATAAAAGCTCAAAGCTTTCGCACGGAAAGTTAGACAGGCGGACTGACAGACAGGCCGAAATTCATATCTTCCACTTGTGAAAGCGGTGGACAATAAGGAGAATTCTGTTTCGAGGAGGGGGTGTCTAGCTTTCTTTTTCAACTTTATCAACACGTTATCAAAATTATTTTGATTTAGTTATGCTAAAACAAAAATGGGGATGGCAACCAGTCTTTCAGTGAACATATTCAATAGTATAATGTATTTAGAGGACAGGAGGGGTCCCCCCGTACTATGTTTTACATATACCTGTGTACCAATAAATATTACTTCCATCTTAATTAGAAATAGCTCAACTTGGTCTGCTTCTTGACGATGGTTTTCTAAATTATAGTCGTATAAAACCATTTAGGAGCCCAAACAAAACAATTTAAGGTAGCCAACTCATTTTACATTCAAAATCCTCTTCCCCTGTAATGAAGCCCCTAAGAATGTTTGAATGAATAACAAAGGATTAACATTTTTTAAGTAAAAACACCAATTACTCGGTAAATTTACAGCTCAAATAAAGAAGGAAAGAAAAAAACACGTATTCGCCGAATTTTGTCGTGAATTTAACTCTCTGTGAGATGATAACGACACGCTATCTATATAGAATCTTGAATCTTGATTTATACGCTTTTGGAGACCAAAAGCTACTACTACGTTGAGAATAGTATTTAGTTTAACTAAAACAACACATAAATCGTTACTGATTTTCGTCTATCATCTTATAAATATAAACAATAAAATGTCTTTCTTTGTTTGTTAGTACTCGAATTAGCGGTCGCAGCTATTGCAGAAAAAAATTACATAACCCGCTTACGCGGGTTATGTATTTTTTCTGCAACAGCTGATTCCGTTAATTCCAGTAATAACCAAGAAAGCATTTTATTGTTTAAATGAAAGTATTTAAAATTTGAACGTTCATGAAATAATAAAATGAAAATTAAAATATCAGTATTTATCCCTATTATTTTTCAAAGGTTAAGAGTGAAATCAATTATAATGTACATTTACATTCATACTTTTATTTTATTCAGATAATGACATTGAATCTATTTCCTCATTTTAAAATTCCTTTAAATTTACGAGGATTACAACTTAGACTTCTGTCTAAAGAATCCTAATGAGGAATTCACATGTAACAAGCTATTGCAGAGAATCTGAGTCCCCCATATACGGGGGAAAATGCGTAAATCTAAGAGGGACAGTCGAAAGGGGGTTTTAAGAAGTGCAAGCGGTGCCATATATAGGGAGTTAAGGTTAAAAAAAACATCGCGAAAGATATAAAACTCTTCACTACAGAAGCTCAAAGGCTTCTCGAGATACAGCGCGGAAACGAGAATGTTACAACAGACATATTTTTTAAATTTATGACACTAACCCTTGACCTTTTGACCTCACAGTCAATAAGCTTCTTCCTTGGTCCATAGGATATTTCATAGCAAAAGCTGAAAGACTCAAGATCTTGAAAAACAAAATTCTGCTTTTGCCATATATCTATTGTATATTCACTTTGTGAATGTATGGACAAGTAACCACTAGAAGTAGGTATAAATTTAATAATTTCTTATCGTAATTAAATCAGCAGATTCTGATTTACTTTTATTAGAATATATCTTGTGGCTTATAAGTATCGGGAATACACAATAAATATATCTTCATTAGAAGCAGACTCTTGTTACGAGATTTACGCCAGAATCAAACATAGTCCCTTGCTTCATCAGACGTTCAGCAATAAACTTAAGTTTTACAATTTTAGTTTGCTGTGGCAACGACCAATTGTATAGATGTCCTTCACACCTGCCTAGAGATGCATACCTCAAAACTTACGGAGAGAAGTGCTACCAGTTCGTTAATGTGGAGAAGTACTGGACACATGCCCGGGACACGTGCTCGTCACGCGGTGGGATGCTGGTCCAGATCAGGACGGCACAGATCCAGCAATTCGTCATGGAGTCACTCCGCAGCCTTAACTGGAATAGAAACGGCGTTTGGATCGGCGCGCACGACCTTGATGCTGAAGGTCATTGGAAATGGGTGGAAGGTAAGATTTAGCCTTATGAAAATATACTCTCTTCATGACACTATTTTATCTCATTACTGTGGTGTTTAACTAGCCAGGGACTTTTTTTTTCAAACATGCAAGCATATTTTTTTAAATGTTGAAATGTTCGTTGAAGCCCCCACCCCCACCTTCCCCTTATGTTGCAATGAGAATATCGTATATAGTTAAATATTGATAATGTGGAAATATATTGAAGATTAAGTAACCATTTTTTCTGCATACAATGTTATATTTTCCCTATATTATAAGGGGGGGGGGGGCAACCAGCCTTTCAAGGAATATTTTCAATAGTAATACTTTAAAGTAATGTTGGGAAAAAATAATAACCATTCCCGTTGAAAAACAAAATTTCCTTACATACAGAAAATTCAATTAACTACATGTACTAGTATTTGAATTGTAGAATGTATGTAAAATCACTAAAGAATTTAATCCTTTATAAGACATTATATCACTTGTTTGATCAGTCAACATTTCCGTTTCAAATTCTCAAAAAAAGTATAGTAAAAACAGGAGGAAATGTTGGACAATCATATAAGGAAATCGTATGCATTACTGTATTTGTGTTTTTTATATACTAGTATGTCATACTAGTATGTCAATGTATTACCTCGGCAACGCGTACAGTATTTCATTTTGTAGCGAGTCCGCTGTCTATACATTTTTTGCTGTCATCAAATGAGTTTCATTAGGGAAATTTATATTCTCTGTTCTGTTTAAGCGTTGCAATACAACGTGAAATACAGTGGCGGATCCAGAAGAGGTTACGGGGGTTGCAACCTCCCCTTTGGTTTGCTAAAGAGAAAGAGAAATAATTGAGTCCCAAATTTTTGTTGTGTTTTTCTACAGAAAATGTTCAGTGAAGGGCTTATGTAGAAATTGGTTTTGAAAACAACATGACCCCCCTTCCCCTTACAAAATAGGATTTTAGGGTTCCGAGATTTATTTTCCTTTCTTTGTCAAAAACTTTCAGTTAGTCCATAAATTTTCGCAGGCTGACGATCTTCCCACTTTTTAAAATGATACCACATCCCTGTATATCCTATTAAGATGTTTAACTATATGTAAACGTACGTTATAACAACTCTTTTCCTCTTCCTCCTTCCACCGTCCCCTTAAAACTTTCTAGATCCGCGCCTGAAGTACATTCCACTCTGATTTTAGGATATCCATTAACCTACACCAACTGGGCCCCGGACCAGCCAGGAGGCTGCACCCTGTTTTACTGCGGAGAGGACTGCGCCAATCTCAGACTGGACGACCACGGACGCTGGCACGACTACGACTGCAGCCTGCCGCCTTACACCTACTCCTTCATCTGCGAATTTTGTGCGTATTAATTTCTGTAGAATTTTATCTTTCACATTTTAAATCGAATTTTAACCAATTTTAAAAGCAAGAAGAAAAAAAGTGAGTGCATGAAACAAAAAAAGGCTGTCGATATACATGTAAAGCTGTAAATTTGCGTTTTTCTTTGTTACAGACATGGGTCCTGCCACAACTACAACATCAACGACCACAACCACAACAACGACCACGACAACCACGCCCACCACTACAACGACCACGCCCATAACGACGACCACGCCCACAACAACGACCACGCCCACTTCCACCACAACTACAAAGCCCACTACAACAACGATGTCCACCACAACTACACCCCTGACGTCAACAAGCTCCACCCCTTCAACCACAAAGTCCTTGCCTCCAAACACAAGTACTGATTCTGGGGACCCAGCAATTTTGCAAGGTAATCTACAATCCTTGTCACAAGTACTGTATTTAAGATCTTGGATGATACTTTTAGCTTGATGAGGTAGTGTTTAATAAATTGTTTACATCATGCTCCCCAAGGGTAGGGTTGGGCCACGATAGATAAAGTTAATTAAATAAATAAGAATCATATTTATTTTTGTTCAAATCACATCCCATGTTTGCAATATTTTTTTTTCAAGAAAATATCTGTTTATGGGAATAGAAATATGATGTAGTACAGCAAGGCCAAATTTGATGCAGGCAAGCGTTGTGACCCATGGACCTTTTGAGTTCTCTTCTTGTTTTTGCAATTATTTCACCAAATAAAGGTACACCTGTACTCTGTATTTATTGTCACTGATCTACTCTAGTTTTACATTGGAAGCTTTCAAAAGTTAGACAAAGCATTGTTTGTTTAATCTTTGAATATTTAAGTCATTCAAGAACAGGGACATGGTAATATTAAGCCGGTAAGTCAATGAGAAATTCAAAACTGTGTGTAGATGTCGCATGTGTTGATAGGAACTTGTGTGGCAATTCTTAGTCTCTTATAGGAAAAGATGATTAATCCTTAAAACTGTAGCCAGTATAGTTTATAATTATATCATATGCATCAACACATGCATTCATGTAAGGGAATACGATTATATAGGATTGATTTATAATAAGAACGGCGTGCATGTCAAGAAAGACGTTGGGAGGTTATATAATTAGATTATTATAAATACATCCTGTCTTTATCCTTCAGGTCAAGAAATGAAACGCTTCAAGTATAAATGTAGGATACAGTAAAAAAAAAAACCCAAAATTTTAATCAAATATATCTTTATATTTTATAATTTCTTCAAATTTATTAAATATACTAATAGTTTGATCTTTTAAAATATTGCAAACCTGAATTCATGCAATGAACGAAAACAAAAAACAGATTTTTTTCCCCCCGACATCCATGTTTATTTATGTTACATTTATACTGTTTCATAATACATTGAATACGTATTTTAAATTGTGCATATATAAGTACTCGTAGCTACAGATCTGTAGCTGTCTATATAATACCGGTAGGATATTCCTATATACTCAGTAGACGACGTATCAATGTTAATAATTCTAGAATGTCTGTAAATTATACCAGGGTAGGATATTCCTATTTCTATTCGTATCAATGTAATATTAATTCTTTCTGTAAATTATATATCTATGAATTATACTAATTGTACCAGAGTACGCTAATTGTACCAGAGTACGCTAATTGTACCAGAGTACATACATGATTCCAAAGTATGTTAAAAAATACCAGAGTATGTAAATTATACTAGAGTATGTAAATTATACCAGATTACGTAAATGATACCAGAGGATATATAAACAATACCAGAGTCCAGAGAATGTTAATGATATTAATACCAGAGTACTTAAGTGATACAAGGGTATGTTAAGAATACCAGAGTACGTAAGTTATACAAGAATATAATAATACCAGAGTACGTAAATAATATGAGAGTAGGTAAATGGTACCAGAAGATGTTAATGATATTAATACCAGAGTATATGTAAATGATTCCAGAGTAAGTTTGTCCTGATTTTATACAATGATTTCATATCCCAGGCAGAAAACCATATATTTTCTTCAGCTTACAGCCAATTGTGTCCATCGTTGCCATTTCCTCCGAAATATGTACATTTATTTTTTCCACGATAATTTCCCACTGGTTTATCAACTAAATTATAGTCCTTTTTTTTACAGCGGTAAGACAGAATCCGGATGATAAGAACTTAGATGGAGGTAAGTTTCAAACAGAATTTCTATTGATTTGAATTTAAAACAAAACAAGGTCAATGCCAGTTGTACTCATCCTTAATGTTTGTGTTAAAGGGGAGATAGCGGGGATCATCGTCTCTCTCCTCCTGGTGGCCTTTATAGGCGGCTTCCTCTGTGCTGTGATTGTCGTCAGAAGAAGGTAAGTCTTATAGATTCTTCTCATGTCCTAATATGTATTTTATCCAGCAAAAACACTAATTAAACATCAACTAAAAGGCATAACAAATGTAAATTGATTAGACATGCATATAATCTTAAGGACGCAGTAAGTCTTCAAAAATAAAAGTGGATATGCCAGTTTTCAAATAAATCTGACAAGCAACCTTAAAAAAATTACTTCATGGGGATGAGATGGGGTGAAGCGTTCTACGGATCTCCACTTAGCTGTGGGCAATAAAAAACAAATTACATGAATATATAAGGAGAATTTACTCAATCAAATTATAAAATTAGATGTTAGATTCGCTCGTATACTCGCTACATCTAATCAAGATTGAGAATTTAGTATACTTTCTCTTGAAGAGATGACATATATTTTGCAATAAACCTGAAATGTCATATGACAAACCATTATACTTTTATTGCAGACGAAAAGAGTTACCAAATCAAGAATACACCGTCACTTTTGACAACGTCACCTATGTTATAAGGGCTCTTAACCCATTTCAACGCGACCAAAACCAAAGCAGACATTTAGTGTTAAATAGCACGATAGGCGAGTCTCCTCCGCAATACGAAGAACTAGACAACCAAAGAAACAACATCAACTGCCTACGTCACCAAAGTGAGCGACAAGAGAATCACTACGACACAGCTGACATTACACCCAAAAAATACAAACCCACAGTGGACATGGAAACGTGCATGAAATCTGTGGATTTTGAGAAGAAAATGCCGCCACCCTATGAGGCTAGCAACGAAAAGAAATTGCAGTTATACGACGTGCCAGACGAGTATTGCATTTCACAAGAAGAACAACCTTATCACGAGATCTCGCTACCAACGCGACATTTCGCTAGTGCTAATCCTTACAGTCTGCCGGATGAGGGCGCCACTGGCTACGAGACTCCAGTGACACTGAGACGTGAACAACACAATGACGGCTACGTTGATACGGAGCAAAGTCATCCGACAGAGGGCGCTAGCTACCATAATAATTTGTATGATGTATCTGATGCCTGAACTAATCACAAAAAATCGTCTTGTTTTTACTTTGATCAACGCTTTAAAAACAGGGAAGATGCAATATCGTATAGTTTTTATTCGCTAGGCTATTGATTATAGATTGTTTTAAGATAAAACTTTTTTATGTTAGAGCAATAAAATTGTGGACCAGGAAAGTTGTAAAGAAATAATGATGATTAAAGTCACCCAAATCCATTACTGATTTGCAGCAAAGGCCATGCATCTCATATAAAATTCGTGCCAAAATTATATCTTATCCAAGTGTTATTTATAAGATTCATTTTAATCTTATGGAGAAGAAGAATACGCAATGAAAAATCAAGTTTTACCCTTTATTTCATGAACATTTACGGTTACTAGAAATGTCATCATATTTTTGTACACAAAATATGATCACGAAAGAGACTTTATTTTTTTCTGCTACATGTATTAAAAATGCAAAAACAATTTGAATAGTTATTTACTTGTAATTGTCAGTATAGTGTATTGAATGCAACAAACAGCCATGTGTTATTGTGAGCTTTTGGGTCAGACCTCCTTAAGGTACATGTCATAAATGTATAATCAGCACATGGAATTTACGAGCTTTTAAACTGGGCGTCCGCAGAGGAGGTATGACAATAAATGCCATAAATAGATAACATCCATCAAATGGTTCGCTCTTGAGAAACTCGTGGTCAGCTTTGTTTAGTTAAACCCAAATTTTATTTAATGAAACTTTACAGTAGCTTGTGAAATTTAATTTAATATTGATATTTTAAGCGATTTATTTTTTAAAATTTCAAATAATGTCAAGTTTGTCCTATTTACATATATCCAAAACATAGAACTGAAATACATGTATTTGTTAAATGCTTAAAAAAATGTAATAACCCCCCCCCCCCCCCCCCCCCCCCCCCCCCCCCCCCCCCCCCCCCCCCCCGAAACATTAATTTATTTTTAAAAACATAAATGTATGGGAAAAAATCGTAGGAACGACTAAAGAGAACTACAAAACAGAAATATCTAATTGAAAAAGTATGAAAACCCAAAACATAATTATATACTACCGGTAGCATGTACATAAAAATTTTACTGACTTAGTTCTTGTGCAACCTGCGTTTTGTCGAGGCCAGTAGGCCGAAAGCAAACAGTTTGGATTCAGAGGTCAACAAAACGCGTTTTGCTAAAGATCAAGTCATCAATTTTTTGTCAAACTTTATATTTTATTTTGAAATATCTTTGGTTGACTTTCATTTCGAAATAATTGTTAAGCTGGTCCCGTGTGATGTAAAAAAGTCATAGTAGTCCAATATCTCATGGACAGGTCAAATATCTCACTCAACGGTCCAATATTATTATACATTTCAAAAGAGATTTATTGACTTCAACGCTTGGATGTCCGGAGAACACAGTCAATAAATGTTTTCTTATACCGTAAGGCGTTTATTATTTTTAACATACATGTATATTGTGTTAGCCATCCTCATGTTATTTTTTACCAACACTGAGGTTAAACTCGGTCAACTCCGTCACTGTCGAGCACCAGATGATGTGACGTAAAGGTCCAATATCTCACTCCGCGGTCAAACATCGATTTTTCTTATGTTGGACTTTAAAATGTTTACACATGCCTACTATATTTTGCCTAGTGACTTATATTGGAAAAAGTTTTTTTAATAAGGTATAACACGATTTGTTTTTCTCTACAAATAAATTTGTAGGAACATGTAACTTGCAGAAAAGAGGCATTACTAAGACAACTAAAAATGCATCTGCTCTCCAGCTGCCAAAATCTTCTAGCTTGAGAACAAGAGGGATTTTATTTGGAGAACTTTATAGTCCTTACGTATGGAAATCACTATAGCGCATTTGAAATAACCTCATAGATAATAAAATACAGAAAATCTAAAAAGTCATATCTCCATAAGCAGGTGTCAAAATAGCTTAAATAAGATGTTGTTATCAATGTATTTTTTAAATGCATTAATAGTTGCCAAACAATGTATTTCGGGCGGCCTGACTCCAAATATATAACAAAGGGACCTCAGTCCCAAAGCAAAGTACATACAGTGATCATACATATACTCGATTCTCATTATATCGCGGGTTTCGTTGTATCGCGGTATTTCGCAAAAAGTAGATACATAGCCTTTATTCTTTTTTTTATTGATGGACAATATGTTTATGTTGTCCGAATGTTTACTTTTCGTTTTATTATTTTTAACCATTAAATCTCTAGCCTAGTAAAAATTATACTATAGCTCATCTTTTAAATGTCTGAAGTTCGTATATCTATTTACTTTTCCTGTAGAATTACATAGTAAATTCAAAAATAAAAATTGAGGTCCATGTCATCTACAAGTTTCCATGTTTTCCCATACCGCGATACAATGAGACTCTCCAATTTTGGAGGTAAATAAGACTTCCTGTTTTAAAAATAGACAATAACTTAAACGATGCAAGCTTGGGAAATAATTTGACACTAAAAAGCTAGTCCATAGATTGGTTTATGAATATTTTTGATGAAAGTTAAAAGTAAAAAATTGGAATAACACCTTTTATGCAAAAGGATTAAGTACCGCGATATCATATAATGAGACACCAGTATACATTAAGGTAATCTACCCCTCGTCGTCTCAAGCCAAGGTTCGGAGTTCGGAGATAGCCCTCTCCTACCTGTAGCTGCTTTATCATATAATTAAATTATCGTAAATTAGAATATATATTTTTGCCTCTATGCTGTGACGTCATGTTCAACAAATATTTCGTAAACTGCGATTGGGTATTGAAAGGTCGCGAGAAAGTTCATTTTCCGACTATGCTTTACGTGTATTGGTCAATATTTCGAAAAAAATACGAAATATTCTCTTCTCATTCAACCGCGGTCAAAATGGGAGATCGTGCATTTTGCCCGTGGTTTGCGACGATATACACCCCTTTGGTTCTGAAAATCAAAAAGATAATAAAGCTCCAGTAAAAACGCAAGCTATGTTCTACGTGTATGTTAGTTTAATGCAGAGTGGTCTGCCTTTACATGTTAGACAACTAAAATTAAAAAAACAAGCTAATTCAGAGAATTTGTGTCACCCGGTTAGGGAAAAAGTAAACCATGCGCAGTTCGGGGAAGGGGGGGGGGGGAGTCGGATCACCCTGACTGAATTTGAAGAATTACTAAAATTTAATGTATACATGTATACTGAAGGAAATAAAATATGCCAATATGGATATAAAGATTTGATTGTTTATTCTTTTTATATGGAATATTTATCACACTGTAATGATGATTTTATGAGTTTGTACAAGCCAGACCAGGCACGTAGCATCGATTTTGAAAGTGGGGGGGCCAGCCACAGAATTTTTTTTTTTTTTACTCACCTGAAAAAGTTAACAAGAAAAAAAAAATTGCCCAAAGTCGAGGGGGGAGGGGGGGGGGTTAGGCAAACTTTTTTCACTAACAATTCCTTTCAACATCCATTTTTTAAGCTTACAATTACTATATTTCCTTCATATTATTTTACTTTAGTATAAAGTGGGGGGGGGGGGGGGGCAACCAGCCTTTCAATGAACATTTTCAATAGTAAAAGCCTCTCCTGCCCCCCCCCCCCCCCCCCTGTTGCTACGTGCCTGCAGACCTCATAAATTTTTTATTTCACATGCTGAATACTATCATTTAGTAAAAAAAAAAATTATTTCGGAAAATTCATCCGAGATTCAAACCCGGGACTTCTCACATGCGAAGCGAGAGACATACCACTAGACCAGAAACCGCTTTCAATTACCGAAAATTATATGCAAGGATGAAGTCACATACATGTACATATTTACGTTCGATATTGTCAAAATTTTATACACAATGCATGGTGTCTAATTTAAACTTTATTAAACAGTTCTAATAGATGTAATAAGAATATAAAGTCCGCCGAGAACCTGTTTTTTATGTAATAACTCTCCTCATGCCCCTGTGCTAAAAATAGCGACATGTAATACAATAAATACTAATAGAACAAACGGGGCGGGACACTTTGAGAGGGATGAGATAGATCCTAGGGAGTTTTGGTATACAATTACATTGCAAAAGCTCAAAATCTTCTTGAAATATCGCCCGAAAAGGATAGTGTTACACATAGAGAGAATGTATAAATTTATGAATTTGAACTTTGACCTTTTGACCTCAAAATCTTAACCCACAGGGTGTTGTTATGTAAAATTTCATTGCAAAAGCTCAAAGGGTTCTCAAGATATCGTGCGGAAACGAAAGTGTTATAACAGACAGAATTTGCACATTTATGACCTTGATCTTTGGACCTCAAAATCAATAGGGTTCTTCTTTAGTTCATAGGGAGATGATTTGCAAAATTTCATTGCAAAAGCTCAAAGGGTTCTCCAGATATCGTGTGGAAACGAAAGCGTTACAGACAGACAGAAAGACGGACGGACGGACAGACCCAAATTAATATCCCCCACTTTTCAAGCGGGGGACAAAAATTCTACGGGACTAAAGTTTTTAACATTATATGACATTTCCTTCAGGCTTGGGACCCCTTGGAAACATAGATCCTTTTTTACATTGATAGGTAGAATATTATAACAAAACAATAAGCGATCCGCTTTTGGATGTTATAAACCTTAGCTTCATTTTTTTTCTCTCCATTCTGCCTTTATATATTTAATTATTAGTGACCCATTAAGGAAGCTCTAAACATAAACAAAAAGTGTTTTGGGTGCTTGGAAAAAAAAGTATATCATATAAAGGTGTGCACATTAAGAGTTTTAATCCATTTTCATCATAGGATACATGTCTTAATTTTGCAAGAAAAATGTTCAAAGATAATGGACTATGCATGAACAGAAAGTGTTGTTTACTTCAATTGAGAAAATTAATGGAAATTATGAATTCAATTACATATTCTTGGCTGATACATTTTAGTCTATGAAAAATTGTGTAATTAACTGTAAATAACTATTTTTCTAATCCCACTTCTAAGGGCAGATCACTCTAACAGCATAAAACTACTCTACAATATTAGAACTCATTAGTGTGCAATGTATAGACTTACACAACTCGCACAGCTGGTATGAGAAACACAAAGCTTAAACATGTGTCATTTGCAAAATATATTAAAATATCTCAACAGAAAAAATTCTAATATCTTCAGATAGAGTTAAAGGAGATAAAACTTGGTTGCATTGCTTTTGGTGTCAAAGATTTTTATATAGTGTGTATGACAGAAAATGGAAATTCTACTTATTTCACTGTCAGAGACCAGCACATATTCTATAATTATTATTTTCTTTGTTAAGAACAGTTTTGCATTGCAATGTTTTTTGTTTAAACTTATAATCTATAATTCACCACTGGTTCCAAAGAAATTGGCTAGTTTGTATAAATTAATACATGTAACATTCGCCTTAAAGAACGATTTAAACAACTGAAATCGCTGAGAAGGACTGATAGAACTTAACACTATATTTGACAAGATTTTGAAATATATTAGACAAGTTTCACTGTATTATTATTATTATACTGTTGCTTTTAATATCTGGAATAAGATGTTTACCAGTATATCCTTTGTAAAATACTAAAATATGTATAAATAAACATGAAACTTGAACAAGAGGCCCCTGGGCCTTATAGGTCACCTGAGCATTATTCAACAACTTCCCAGTGACTGAATTTGATCCATGTTTTAAGCCAGATGCTATAGCATTTACAATCTGGTCATCATAACTATACACTTAGCAGTTCCTTAGTTTGTTACTTTTTACCCATAGGCAGGGTAGGGGAACAAAAAATGCATTTCAACTAATCAGTAATATTCAGCAATAATCAGTAGTGCCGCTACCACACATGAACCCTCGACTCTTAGGCCTAGATCCACACATTGCACTATTTTTGGAAAGGCATACTTGCTTTTCAAAAATATTTGATTAATACCAAGGAGCACATTTCAAACAATTCATTCATTTTCAGTACATAAGTACAGCCCCCCCCCCCACTATGGTACAACTGACCCTGGGGCCTTGAAATTTACAATTCTTGAAGATTAGGGATTGCTCATAACTATATAGGTAATTCATCTGCTTAAAACCTAGGAGCAAAGAAGAAAATATTCAAAGATTTAATGTTTTTTCACTATACATGTATAATCAATACAGCCCCACCCTAACACCAGAATCCCTGACCCTGGGGCCATAAAATTCACAATTTTGGCAGAGGCACTCTTGTTCATCATAACTATGTACTTAGTTAGTTTATTTAATACCCAGGAGTAAAGAAGAAGATTTTCAAAGAATTCATGTATTTCCTCTATATAATCAATAGAGCCCCACCCTGACACCAGAACCCCTGACCTTGGGGCCATAAAATTCACAATTTTGGTAGTCACACTCTTGCTCATCATTACTATGTACTTAGTTAGTTTATTTAATACCCAGGAGTAAAGAAGAAGATTTTCAAAGAATTCATGTATTTCCTCTATATAATCAATAGAGCCCCACCCTGACACCAGAACCCCTGACCCTGGGGCCATAAAATTCACAATTTTGGTAGTCACACTCTTGCTCATCATTACTATGTACTTAGTTAGTTTATATAAAACCTAGGAGCAGAGAAGAAGATTTTCAAAGAATTCAAGTATTTTCACTATATAATCAATAGAGCCCCACCCTAAGACCAGAACCCCTGACCCTGGGGCCATAAAATTCACAATTTTGGTAGAGGCACTCTTGCTCATCATAACTATATACTTAGTTAGTTTATTTAATACCCAGGAGTAAAGAAGAAGATTTTCAAAGAATTCATGTATTTCCTCTATATAATCAATAGAGCCCCGCCCTGACACCAGAACCCCTGACCCTGGGGCCATAAAATTCACAATTTTGGTAGAGGCACTCTTGCTCATCATAACTATGTACTTAGTTAGTTTATTTAATACCCAGGAGCAGAGAAGAAGATTTTCAAAGAAATAATGCATTTTCACTATATACTTATTTAGCCCCGCCCTAGTACAAGAACCCCTGACCCCAGGGCCATGAATTTCACAATTTTGGTAAAGGACTCAATGCTGATTGCAATCATGCAAACAGTTTGACTGCTTGATGTCCAGGAGTAAAGAAGATTTTTGAAGATTGCATTAATTTTAGTGGTTTTGGCCCCACCCCCCAGGCCCCAGGGGGGCAGGGATCATGAAATTCACAATTTTTGTTCCCCTTCACCCATAGATGCTTTGTGCCAAATTTGGTTGAAATTGGTTCAGTGGTTGCAGAGAAGAAGCTGAAAATGTTCAAAAGTTTACGACCGATTGACGACGAACGACATACGACGGACAAAAACAGATAGCAATAGGTCACCTGAGTGACTCAGGTGACCTAATAAGGGTTAATCATGAATATCAAATAAATTATCAGAAATCAGCTCATTATAAAGGGTGTTAAGAAAGTTCATTCCACATTTTCTTTTATTTTCAAAAAGAAATACGATGAGAAGATATTTACAATTTGTGATATTTCATGTTTATTACAGAGTCCATTGATTTTAACTGTCATTTGTTGAATCAATAAGGGGAGGGCAGGTATTAATTAAAACGGATGATATCTGTGTAGAAAAATTCTGGACGACGCATATTTATGACATATATTTAGCACACAGGTCAAAACATCCTTTCAAATACTATGCAAAAATTATCAAGTCGGTGAAAAATTTCAAGATGACAAACCTATTCTTTTAAAAAATGATTTATCATTCTTATACCTACGCTCATCAGCTTGTCTTATGCGAGATAAGCTATGAAGAATGAAAAATAAAATTTAATAATTATCCTATATTTTCACTCAAAATGACCAGCATTTCTAACATTCGGGTGCTTGAAAGATGTTATATATATTTTCATATATGGTAGACAAATCCTATAACTTCCTGTTAGAACTGAATTGCTATAAATCTAAAGCCCAGTCTTGGATTTTGTCATACTTGAAAATTCATCTCTTAACTAAGTTAAGCACTACTTTGAAATTTTTAAAAATATTTCATCATGAAACGAACTTTCTTAACACCCTTTATATAACATAGCCAAAAAATAAGAAAAAATTTAATCAACATATCAAAAATATGTATCAAAGCAGGGGCATAAAAAAAAAGAAAGAAAATATGCAGTTCATAATTATATTTCATAACTTTATTTCCTGTCATTCAAAAAAGATAAGAACAGGTGTTGAGTACATATATAATACCATATGTTATAAGAAATAAAAGCTTTACATAAAATAGAATATTGCCTGTAAATTAGTTCCAGTCTGATATTACTCAAAAAATAATTACACTGATATAAGAACAATCAGACACAGAGTGAATATGTTTTTCATAAATCTTGAATTACTGACACGAAAACAAACATAATATAAAACAGAACATGATATTTGAGATAAATGGGGTGAAAAGATATGACTTATTCTAAAATCTGTTTCTCTAAAATGAATGAACTTGATGGATGTGATAAAAAGCACCATCATGTGATCACATTGATGATTGGTCAATGTATTTGTGTACAAAATATTTACCCCCATAAAAAAACAAATCGGCATTTTACAAAGATAAACAGGGGGTAATGAAGATAAAACAGTCTTGATTAAGGTAAAAAGCCTGCATACATTTCATCATCAAATACAGCATTAATCTGCAAATCAAACTGATTATGACTAGGGAAATCTCTCTTTAGTTCATAGCCCAATACACGGAATGTAAACCCAAAAGTGACAAAACAAAAATTATAAACAAATTATGACTTATCTATCTATAGCTAGCTACTTGTGCTATATTACAATGAAAACCAGTGAGTACTTGTCAAAGTACACAATCACTTTAGTATGAGGTTATGAGCAAGTCTGAATCTCTCCTCAAGAATTTGAGTATACAACAGTAAAAATACAAAAAGTTCTGAATGAATCAATTTATAAAACTCGCTCTTCCCAGATTATCAAATAATTTGGCAAAACAATTTGACCGATCACTTATACAGCACAACATACACACTGTGGTCTTTCAGACCAGAGGACATTAGGTCCAACATATTATTTGTGAAACTGGTTCTGTGGCTTTTCTTGGCCTACTGTCATTATGAATGTTAACGAAGGCAAATCACTCTTTGGCTTTTTGGTTGTAGACAAGCACTTCTTGTGATGCTGTCTATATTATGGTGAATCAGTTTTTAAGATATTCATTATCCATGAAAAGTAAAAAATGTAAATACAAAACAAGCACAATTTGTACATTCTCTCACATAAAAAAGCCCATAAGCACCATAAGTTTGCAAAATCACAGAATATTGAAGTCAGCATATCATTGCTTCATCCACAAAATGATGTGTTGTAGAACATGATTTTGTCATGAATTACACCTTGATATACATGTATCAGGGTACCACTCTCACATATCCTGAACCATCCCTGTTATGGCTGTGAATGTCTTCCATACACACATTAAAGTTCTCATGTTTTGATCATTCCACCCTGAACACTAGCATTGCTATATTCCTGTGAGGAGGCTAACATGAGACGATATCTCAGTCTGAGATTTCTTGATCTCACATGTGAGTTCATGATCTCCTCGGTGTGATCGGAAGGAAACCAGCCCTTCTCCCCATCTCGGATCCTCTCCCCTTCATACCAACCTAGCAGTCACAAAGAAAAATATATTACTGATAAATAATTGTTGTTTACAAAAAATCTATCTGGAAGGAGGAAAAAATATTCTCCAGTATTTGAAACAGAGGGAAAATCAAATAAATATAATGTTAAAAATGTTATGCTTTATAAGAGAGACTGTTGGCTTCAATAGAGAGAACAGTATATCCTTTGAACATACAAAATATAGTCAAATCTTGTTATCTCAAACTCAATGGGACCAAGAAAAAACTTCAAAATATCCCAAGATTCCAGATATCCAAGTGAAATACATTAAGAATACTGTAAATGTATTACATTTAGCGCTGTATTCTATTTGAGAAGAAGCGATTTTTCCTATATATTTTGGCGGAAGAAAGATTTTTCCTATATATTTCTATGTAAAACTTGGATTCCCCAGCCCTTCTCCCGGGGGTATTGATGTGAACAATTTAGAATCTACACTATACCAGGATGCTTCCACATAAGTTTCAGCTTTTCTGGCCCAGTGGTTCTTGAGAAGATTTTTCCTTTATATTTCTATATAAAACTTTGATTCCCCATTGTGGCCCCACCCTTCCCCCTCATGATTGAACAAGTACATCACTAAATGTCTTGTATATTAACAATTATATTTATTATACTTTCATGTTAAATACTAAAATCTGATTGGTTTAGACCCAGTTAACAATCCGTTCTACTACCCTCAGCCTTAGCAAATAAATATAATGTTAAAAAACATACTGTTGGCTTCAATAGAGAGAACAGTATATCCTTTGACAACGGGTAACACAACGAAAAAATGTCACATGCGTGGAAATTATGCGCGTACGGTTCATCCTAAATGTCTTGTATATTAACAATTATATCAATAATGTCAGTTGTGTGTTTGAAAGAACCGGAATAAACTTGACGTCAATAAAGCTTGCGTCCGATCTAGCTTACTTGAAAACAACAAACGACAGATGAAACATGCTTGCGAGTGCAGAAATAATGAAACTTTAGATGATAAAGGACTCTTAGAGTATCAAATAAACAATAAAAAGGTCAGTAAATCTTTTTCGAAGTAGCGTTGAGTTTGAAACCTTTCTAAACGTGAACGTAAAGACGATCGACGATTTTTTTTTCCTGACATCCTAAATCAAGAAGACATTCAGTATAATAAAATAAATGGTGCCTGTTTTGGAGGGTAACAGTTGAAATTGACACCCCTCGGAAAACCATTGTCAACCTCCGCTGACACGTCGGTTGACAATGGTTTTCCTTGGGGTGTCAATTTCAACTGTTACCCTCCAAAACAGGCACCATTTATATACTAGCGCATTCAGACAGCGCTAAATCAAAGCTACGCTAACTTGTTGAAAATTGAATTTCCGCCAAATATCGTACACGCCAAATGTAATACATTTACAGTAAGTGGTTGAGACTTCAAAATCAGTTCAACATTTATCCATGGTATTCAAGATACTGTTTGAGATGTCAAATTATAACTGTGCTACAATACAGGTATCTCCCATCAAACGATCCCACTTTCTACCTACCATCACCCATTTTCTTGAAGACATTGACGACATCCGACTCCTCCAGCCCTAACTCGTCAGGTTCTGTGGCATTGAATCGCTTTATACACTGCACCTGTGGACAATCTGGGGAGAACAAAGAATAAAGTTATATAGAGGTGATTAATGACATAACCTCTGGCAATATATTACACAGCCAAACTGTTAAAACATTTCACTTGTTTTAAAACAGAAAGGGTATATATCATATATTTTCAAATGCAGGTGAATTCTATTGGACAATACACATCATAAGCAAAAGCTTGAACAAGTAAATCATTTGAAATGCATTGAAGGACTGCAATAGCTTGCATCATTTTAAAAACTGTCATATGAATCAGTGTGTGTAAGATTAACCTTTTATATGGATAGTAATTTCTGTCCTAAACCTAATCAAAGTACTGAGACAGTACTGAAAGACGGGGTCATAGTAATTTTCATGCTAGATTTCACAAATGTAATTTTTTAACGAGTTTTAATATTTTTTTTTCAATTAACTTACTAAAAATAAATAAAACTGTGAATAAAATGAATTAGCATTTTTCATTTAATTTGTGGTAGAAATTTTAATAATTGCTAAGTTTATAAACCTTTTTGAACTGTCCGAATTTACCTGGTCCGAATTAATATTTTTCCGGAAGTAAACAATGGATGATGCGTACGCAGTCGCAGTACTGCGCACGAGAGTACTTTGTTTACTAGTGTGTTTTACAATTGATAAATTGAGTTTACATTTACAAAATGCTGCATTCATTTGATTTAGAAAAAAGTGCACACCACTTTCTTCAGTTTGATACAGAATTTTATATTTTGATCAAAACAATTTCTGCACTCTTTCATATAGCGTAGATTTGATTCATGTGTTATCACCGCGGCTTCCGTTTTGAGGGCTCTGACAGTAAACTAATAGACGGGGTCACATGACCCCGTCTAAAAATGGTCGTAATAATTATATCTTCTTTAAAAACTAGTCATGCAAATCATGGAGTCCTATTCTGAAATAATCGACCCATTCAGTAGGTTGTCAATCATATACAGATGATTAATGACTACATATATAACTATTAACTATATGTCTGGGTCAAATTCGGGACAAGGGTGTGGTCATTGTGGTCGAATCAAGCGGGGTCAAGGGTCAGGGAAGCATCGATCAAGCATTACATACCATCTGACAAGGCCCTAGCAGGAAGACATATCAACCACAAATCACTCTCTAATACATCATACATCAGCAAAGTTGGTCATTAAAATGTTACCAATGACAAAAGTTTTGTTCATCAAAACTACTGTACTTACTTTATTAATGTACAATGGTAAATCTGTTTAACATCTAGCAGTAAAAATGTATATAGCGAACAAGCTTGTTGTAAATAAATCAATCTATGCTTTTAGCAAAAGAATTTTCATTCCCCATAGTTTTATAATGTATTAAAAACTTAATGGATTATAAAGAATTATGATTATTTACAATAAATCAAAATTGTCTGTCCATGACACTTTGCCATAAGCTTATTTTTCTATTAAATTTTCGAAGAAAGTTACTGAGTTTTTAAGATATGCTTATAAAATGATTTAAAAAAAACCCCCTGGTTTCTAAAGACATATCAATTTTAAATGTTCAATGAGAGCACAGAGTGATCAAGATGACACATACCCCACTCCTCATAAATTTTCTCGCTGTCAGATTCTTTGGCCGTGGGTGAGAGAGCATCAATCCATCGCGTTCTGTCACTCCTGTAAAAATCAGTCATAGAGTCAAATTTAGCTGCCCTCAGCATACATTTTCAGATAGCTTTAAAAATGTATTTTATGTCCTTAGATTTTTAAATATGTATTTTAGGTATTTAGATATAACCAAATGAAATTATAAATTCATTATCTTGAAATATTTCTATTAACTACTGGTACTTTTCATTTTGTATAAATGTAAATATGAAGCCCTTTATTTTTCTACTGAAAGTTTAAGGGTTTTTGTCAAAAAAAAATGAAAAAAGCTCAAATATTTTGTTTAATCGC
Organism: Saccostrea cuccullata; assembly: GCF_032062105.1. Classification (NCBI taxonomy): domain Eukaryota; kingdom Metazoa; phylum Mollusca; class Bivalvia; order Ostreida; family Ostreidae; genus Saccostrea; species Saccostrea cuccullata. The sequence goes on from NW_026931814.1 coordinate 134,196, forward strand.
AGCACAAAATGCATGCTCATTTAAGTAATCAACGCTCAGGGATTCAGGGAATCGGTGATTTGTTCCAAATGAATTTTAAGATTAGTCAGAACATACACCCATTTCCTAAGATAAATATACTACCATTTACTTATTGATAGCTAGATAATTACTAAGATTTAGGGATGGGGGCTGCAGAGTGGGGGAGGGAGGACTGTACTTACGGAGATTTACAGCTGAGGACCAACTCCACCTGTCGCTGTTCGTGGTTCTCCAGCAGAGCTACTATAAATAGATTCTTCATACCACTAGGGACACTATTTGGTAAAAGTTTGGCTTTCTCTGGGGTATCAATATTCTCCACATGAAGGGCATTCCTCTTAGCATAGTCTGTCACCACATAGGTATTGTTACTGCAAAAGTCAAATCAGAAAAAGTTAGCACTGTTCAAACTTTCACATTATAGAAATGTAAAATTTTTTTTTACTAGTATCAATACTCCACTTTTAAATTGATAAAAAAAAATCAGTCTGAAATGGTCAAGAAAATGTCTGCAAACAAAATGAACTACCGGTAATCATTGATACACATGTATTTCTCAATAATATGATACATACTGGTACTAAAACATCAACAGTCACCATTTAGACAGATCAGAAATCTTTTACTTCAAATAAACTAATTTCACAGCATTTCATATGTAGAGAAAAATAATTCATACCGGTACATTAAAAAGGCAACATCTTTAAATCTTGTTGTTTTGAAATAGTCATGCATTTTTCAGAGAGCATTGATACATGCACAGTAACATGCAGTCATATTAAATGATTCTTCAAAGTAGGCATGTTAGATCTTGAGTCCTATTTTTAAGAGGATTTATAAGACTTTGAATAACCAGAAAGACTGAAATTTGAATGTTGCAATAAGCACACAGCTTCTTCAATGTTTAGGATCCGAAATAAAGTATGAACACCATTATTATTATGTATAGAAAAGATTGAGAATTCAAACAGAGTTCATCATTAGACAGAAAGGCAGAGTTGTCCCCCTTTGATGTTGGGGACCAGACCATGCCAGGGGACACTACTCACAACAATGCGGATATATTCTGAGGGGTGAAGGAATACGAACTTCTACATCTGTAATGTCAATCAATCAGGTTGGAATTCACAATATGTACACTTTTTTCAAAAATGGAATGAAAAACCAACTCCTTGTCATTCCAAAACCCCCTACCTCTGGGCATGAAAGTCTAACATGTACTTTTGTATTTTATAATTTTAACACCCATAATACATATTACCCTGAACTTTCTTACTTAAATCCAGGATCGATATATGGCTATCATGTTCAGTAAAAGCCTAAATATTTATAAGGCAGTTCCTCGTTTTCATTTCAACCTTTTTTTGTAAGACATGACTGGTCCCTACTTTTCATGAAGAACCTACACAGTTGTGTAATTTTGCAAATTCAGCAGAGATCATTTCTTAAATTTTTTTTGCATTGAACAATGTATAATTCTTTATGCATTTTCATAAAATTTTTCTATCAAATCTTGATCCAGAAAACTTACTTTTTCCGTTTACTGACAATCAATAAATCGTTAAACAAGTAGATGTACACGGGCTGTTTGCTGGAAGCTCTCTTTCCAAAGGGAATTCGACTTGTTGAATCTGTTACAATACGAGTTAACTCCCCTTGCTTCACCAGAAAACGAGACGCTGAGATAAGTGGAATTTCCTGCAAAAACAGATTTTATATTTTGATTTTTTTATTCAATAGAAAATGAAAAATTACAGTACATAGCACATAAGCTATATTTTCTTTTTAACAATGAAGAAAAAAAAATTATCTATGAATCAAATTTTTTTTTACTTAAATCAAAATTTATTATTACATGTAGTAGAAAATCTTTTAATCTGACAATTCTTACTTTAACTTTGAACTCCAAGTTACGAGCGAGATGGCACATTTGTTCAGTTTGCTGCATACGTTTAGCTCCATCATTACATTTTTTGACAACCTACAAGTAACAAATAAATACCGGTATGTCACTAAAATAAACTTTTTTCATCTAAGTACAGTGGGCAGTACATTATTCAAAAACCAATATCAATAAATTTTAAGGATGTAACATTTCAGAAGGAGAAGTTTCCCACCTTATTAAGAGCGTCCAGAGCTTTACATGCTGACTTGTGTTTGGGTGTGTCAGGATCTAGCCTGTGACAGATGGCGTCCACCAGTAGGGGGAGCCGCGTGATCCTCTGCATTGGGAGCAGGAGGAAGGAGATCATAGGGAGACCCTGACACGACGGGTTTCTCTCCAGGCGCTTGATCACCTCCGATGTTTCTGGTCGCTTTCTGTTACAGAACAAAAATGTGAACAGTTAAGAGGACGACATTCATACACTGTAAATCGCTCAATTCAAATTCACCAGAGACAAAGGTTTGTTATTAAGTGTTCTTAATGTTGATCTGATAGTGTTTTCTTCAAAAAATATCAAACTATATAAAAATTTCCTACAGCATTTGATTTGATTTTCTGAGATAAATGCATGGTAAGCTACTGTACTTCTACTTGTGAAATGATAAAATCTGTTGTTAAAATCTTACTGGAGTTCCTGTGTGGCCCTCTCTTGGAATGTCTGGTTGGTACAATACCGAATATAGCACTCAAACTTGTTAGCGGCGTGTTTATAAATAATATCACAGAGATCCGACAGAAAGACAGACTTCTGCCAACTGGCCTCCAAGTCACAAAGGAAACTACAGAAAACAAAGAAATATGGAATTAATATACATTCAATAATCATTCATTTATAAAACTTTTATCTATTATACATCCTATATGTCATTACTCGCAAAGTATTATGTACACGTATTACATGTACTACTATATACAAAAAAAACAAAAAAAACGAGATAATCACCTTATAAATAAGATTAACAATAATTTTTTTTAAAAATCACACATAAAAATCTTCTGTGACTAATTGTAAAGTTCACTGATAAGCCTTACTTTTCACTGGTGTCCCTGACAGAACCGATGTTTGAGAAAAGCACATGACGTTCCTGTCTGGTGATCACACACCGATCAGAGTGTTCAGAAGAGAATTCTGGGGACATGAGGAAGACATCAATCAAGACGTTTAAACTCTTCAGGTAGGAAGCCTCCGATGTGATAATCTCAAACATTGCCTGGAAAATACAATCAATTTGGTTATTTTTGCTTACAGGAGACTTTAATAGATTTGACTTTTAGATTCTCATTTTTTTTTTCGAAAATCATGTCACGTGTGTGTTTACCTCTTGGATCTTCCTTTCATGTGGTGAAACTTTCTCCAAAACTCCACTTTCTTTCACCTGATAAAAATATACTCTTTTAATAGGATATTCTTTTTAAAATCAAATGTAGCATTTATTTGATTCATCTGCCATCAATGATGCTTAATTTCAAAGAGCCACATGTTTTAAATTAAGTAACACACCATTTTAAAATTCTGTAGTTCAGTTCTCTTTCAACTCTTTTAAACTATTTACCAAAAATGCTCTTATTTATATTCCCTATGAGTCATTTAGTACAATGACCTAGTAAAAATAACATTTTTTCAATCTGCAGGACAATGCCCTTTTTATCCTATAATTTGGATAAATTCTTCCAACAAATTCCTACTCCACAGTTTAATACCCTCTCAGGAAGTGATACCTCTTCCTCATCATCTACATAATGATACAGTGGTTATGTACCTCAGGCATTTCTGCCCAGAGAGCCCGGAGCACAGAGCCAGTCTTCCCAAACATCTCCAGGGTAGACAACTTCTTCTTCGGAGCCTCATCAATGTCTTCTACTGCCTCATATATCCTCTCCCCACGATCTGGCTCTGTACAAACAACATACAGATAGTCATCAAGATCAATAAAATATCATAAGAAGTTTGGGTATACTGACATTCTGTAACACATAAATATTGTCTCTTCTTTTTTCTTTTTTTTCAAATTGTTGGGTAAAAATACGTCCTACACATTTAGCCCTATGTTTAGATGTTTTTATTGGATCTTAAATCGAGAATAATAGTATTCTTATTAAGTCCATACATGTATCAACATTTTCCCTTAAACTGGTACCTACTGGTCATTTGAACTGGTTCCTCATCTTCATCCTCACTGACTACCATCTCTGTATGTCGCCGTGTTGACTTTGTCACCTTGTCTCTATGGTAACATTGATACAGTGGTTCCGACTCAAACTTAGACGTAAATCTTCTGTCCAGCGTTCCATACAGTTGGTCATCACTCTGGAAACAAAATCAGAAAAATAATTTCTGTATTTCACGAGTAATCCAATGGAGTCAAAATTTTTGATATTTTAGTTTTTGAAAATACTGTAGATCACTTAATTTTCGCTACACCTTATTTTCGTGAGCTTGTCATTGAATCTCTATTAGCGAGACAAAATGTGGTCATTGCTTTATATAATCTTAAGGAATTCTATTATGAAAATTTTTGTACCGCATCGCGTAATTGCGCAAAAATAAAGTTCTCGCAAATAAAAAGTGATTTACAGTATACATGTACTTACCATATCTATGTACACTATGTCGTCTTCGATTTCCTTGATGTCTAGGTGGCGTTTGTAGATGAGGAGATCATCAAATGGAGCCGTGACGGAGTTCTGTGGGGTCTCTTTAAATCCTGCATACCCTGATGAGGGCCTTTTTTCCAGGGGCTCTTTCCTACAAAAATATAATAAATCCCTGTTATTTTACTGTTATTTTCATATGTATGACTACAAAAGAAGTACTTCCAGAGGCTGTGTGGTTAACCTGACAGATTCACTTAAATTTAAAATACTATTTATTAAGCCATAAACTGTTATTTAAGGAAATTCCCTACATGTTTCAACTAAAACATGACCATCCAATCCTTTGACATATCACTCTAATGTGTTGTATAAGCACTGCATTTCATAAATATATAAAGGGGAAATAATGTTCTAGTATATCAGAAAAGAATTTAAAATATATCATAAAATATCTCTTTGCTTTTTATTGATGTTAGAACCCTGGTATTATATAAAATTTTCCTACTGCCTGTTTCTCATGACAGGGGGTGGTGGAATGGGTGGGGCTGGGGCTGGCTCCTGGGGTACGGAGTCTTGTTTAATCAGTGTCCCACGACCTTTGACTGGGGGGTCCGGCTCAATGTAATCCATACCTGAAAACAGACAGCATCATCAACAAACTTCATCCTCAAATTTTATTAATAGCCAGAGACAGGGATTATTTTTATTCACTTCTAGAACAGATGTCATGCTGGCAGCATGATGAATGGAGAGCTTTGAGAAAAACACAATTTTTTTAAAAATACGCAACTGAGCGATTCATTCATAATTTTCAGACACACCTACATTTACTATTTCTAGTGTACACTCAAAATTTTACGTATTTAATTTTGTTCTAAATCAACTATATGATGTAATTATGTATATTTTAAAGTGCATGGGAAAATCAACAACTCCCCCTTTATCAGTCTTAAATGTAGTGAATCTCAGTCATATCCTGAGAACAAGAGGCCCATGGGCCACATCCCTCACCTGAGCACTGTGGCTAGAAAAAAGTAGAAATTGGATTATTATTGAAAAGTTTAAATCCAAAAGTAGTCTCATGACCTGTCATGGCTTTGCTATTCTTGAGAAGATGATTTTTAAAGAATTTTCCCATATATTTCTATGTAAAACTTTGGTCGGCCATTTTGGCCCCACCCTCCCCCCGAGGGTCATGATTTGAACAAACTTGAATCTACACTACCTGAGGATGCTTCCATATAAATATGATCAATTATGGCTTTGCTATTCTTCAGAAGATGATTTTTAAAGAATTTTCCTATATATTTCTATGTAAAACTTTGGTCGGCCATTTTGGCCCCACCCTACCCCCCGGGGTCATGATTTGAACAAACTTGAATCTACACTACCAGAGGATGCTTCCATATAAATATGATCAATTATGGCTTTGCTATTCTTGAGAAGAAGATTTTTAAAGAATTTTCCCATATATTTCTATGTAAAACTTTGGTCGGCCATTTTGGCCCCGCCCTCCCCCCGGGGGTCATGATTTGAACAAACTTGAATCTACACTACCTGAGGATGCTTCCATATAAATATGATCAATTATGGCTTTGCTATTCTTGAGAAGAAGATTTTCTTAAGAATTTTCCTATAATTTTCTATGTAAAACTTTGGTCGGCCATTTTGGCCCCGCCCTACCCCCGGGGGTCATGATTTGAACAAACTTGAATCTACACTACCTGAGGATGCTTCCATATAAATATGATCAATTATGGCTTTGCTATTCTTGAGAAGAAGATTTTTAAAAAATTTTCCCATATATTTCTATGTAAAACTTTGGTCGGCCATTTTGGCGCCGCCCTACCCCCAGGGGTCATGATTTGAACAAACTTGAATCTACACTACCTGAGGATGCTTCCATATAAATATGATCAATTATGGCTTTGCTATTCTTGCGAAGAAGATTTTTAAAGAATTTTCCTATATATTTCTATGTAAAACTTTGGTCGGCCATTTTGGCCCTGCCCTACCCCTGGGGGTCATGATTTGAACAAACTTGAATCTACACTACCTGAGGATGCTTCCATATAAATATGATCAATTATGGCTTTGCTATTCTTGAGAAGAAGATTTTTAAAGAATTTTCCTATATATTTCTATGTAAAACTTTGGTCGGCCATTTTGGCCCCGCCCTACCCCCGGGGGTCATGATTTGAACAAATTTGAATCTACACTACCTGAGGATGCTTTCACATAAGTTTCATCTTTCCTGGCACAGTAGTTCTTGAGAAGAAGATTTTTAAAACATACCACCAAATTTTCATTAATTCCCAATTATCTCCCCTTGAATGGGGGCGTGGCCCTTCATTTGAACAAACTTGAATCCCCTTCACCCAAGAATGCTTTGTGGCAAGTTCGGTTGAAATTGGCCCAGCTGTTCTTGAGAAGAAGTCGAAAATGTGAAAAGTTTACAGACGGACAGACAGCTAGACAGACAGACGGACAGACGGACGACGGACAAAATGTGATCAGAAAAGCTCACTTGAGCTTTCAGCTCAGGTGAGCTAAAAATGGTTATGACAAACATTCTTCAAGAATGTACGCACTCACATTATGTCATTGCATAGAAAGCAAAGATTTATTCTGGCTACTCTTGGTGGTTTCTCAGAACTGTACTTTTTTGACGTGACAATGTACACTGTATATCTTAAAATACATCCATCCTTGTATCTCCCTGGCCTGAACAGTTAGCTCTCATGACTTACTTGTCCTGACCATGCCACTCTGAGCTTCATCTGATGAACTGCTGGATCCACCCCCATCTACCTGGTCATTGAACTTGGATCCTTTCACATTGTGACCATGCAGGTAGCTTTCTGGGGCTGGGTGCCAAGTTGGCCCTGAACGTCTGTAAAATGATAATTATACTTTGACTATGACCAAGTATGTACACTGATAAAATCATCAATGGATGGCAAAAAAAGTAGCATGGCACACCCCACATATGTGCATTAATTGCTGGGAAACTTCAATAATTTGTTTAAACACATACTGATCAATGATTAAATTATAATTACAATACAAATTTAAAATAGAAATCACTACAAAATTCACCCATTACATTACACCAAAAAGAAAATTGAAAAGCATCATTTGATTCTTACCCTCCCGGGCTGATAGGGACCACCATATCCAGATTGAAGTTCCCTGATATCCTATTCCTAGGTGGAAGAGCAGGCGTATCATCCCCTGGGGACTTAATTTTCCCCGTGGATGGGGGTCGTGGCGGAGGTACATCTTTATCTGGCACTGGGGGAAGGGATAACCTGGGGGGTACAGGAGGGGCTGGTGGGGCGGTGGGGGGAGGGGGTGGGGGCCTAGAGGGGGCCCGATCCAAACTGTCAACTTCAATATGTTGTTCATAAATGTCCGAGCCAGAATTGTCCTCGCCTCCTGAGGAACCTATATGAGCACGTAACTGAACTGGTTCGTCCTCGTAGATATCCTCGTTAATGTCACTAGAGTCAGTTGCGCTGTTACACACCCTTATTTCCTCAGGGTCCTCCCCATTCCTCATTTGTGCACCATTCACTTTTGATTTCTTCATAATTTTACCCACTTTCTTTAACAATCCTGAGGAAGAGCTATTTGATGTGATGGAAGATGTAGATGATACTTTTGGAAGACTTCCTTCGTTCTGTTTTGCTGCATTTGAGCCTAGTTTCTCTTTGAATTTTTTCAGCTTTTTGCCGATTGTTTTACCGTCCTTTTTCTTGTGGCGTCCTCTACCTGGTGGTAAAACGGGAGGCTCTTCCTGTCCTGTGGAATCCTGGGAAGGCTTGTGGGATTCCCAATTGGGATCTATTGGCTCATAAATCCCTGAACTTCCACTCCCATCAGAATCATATTCCTCAACATCTGCCTCTATTCCAGTGCCCTGAGGTAAAACCATTATAAATTCAAATCTTCTATAAAACAATTCTGGAAACACCAATATACACCCCTAAATATCTACAAACCAAAGCAAATAGATTGTGTAAATATCTGTCTTATACTGCTATGATTTCTTGGGCAATAAAATGTCCTGTAAAAGAAATCAGTTACTGATAACCACTGACTAAATTAAATACTCATGATTTGCACTCTATATAATGAGGACTCCTTCAGATTCATCAAAGAAACATTATAAAATTTATACAATTTCCCAAAGGAGTGTAATAAAAAATTACCAAGCTATGGGGGAGGCTACAAAAAATAGCAAATCTGCAAGGGTATCTTATCTTTTTTACAAACTGCAGGTCATTAAATTTTTCAACAGAAACAGCTTCTAACACATCTGTTAAACTTCAGTCTGTTCCTAACATGATTGATATTACATACTGCATAATTCACAACATGACAGCATGCCAGCAAAATTCAATCAAAAGCAATGCCACAAAGCTACTGATAATTTGAAGTTTTGCTTCAGTAAAATTTTAGAATGGTTACTGTAAATGTAGAAGGTAAGTTTACTGAAATGATCTTCATTTGAACTTGACCCATATTTACCTGGGAGGTATATAAGTACTTCACCTGTATGCTGGAATGTCTTACACCTTTACCAATCACCTGGCTACTTCTAATAAATTCTATCATGACTTTATGTACCACCAAAATCAGTTAAAGTTCACAATTAACAACTTATAAATTCATGATAAAATTAATAATGCATTCAATGAACCATTCTACTGGACAACTTTACTACTGCATATGGTTAAGAATGTAATCAAATTCACTTGTTTTGTTTCATACCAATTAAGGTAAATCATAAGTTCCCCATGCATGGACTACAAACAAACAACAATACAACAGATTTACAATTAAACAACAAGTAAGTAAAACTACTAATTAAAAAAATCACTGACATAAAAATATAAGCATTTATGTAAATTCAATTTTATGTCAAATCCATAGCTTGAACTTTTAGACTGGGATAAAAAAGTAAGAACGGAACATCACACAAACTTTGTTTTAGAAGTCACAGAAAAATATTTAAACACACCCAGAACTAAAAATAAAAGAAACTCATACAAACGGATTTACCTGTCGAATGAGGCCACAAATCCACAGATAATACTGATGAAAAACAAACAAAAAATCACACAGGTAGGCTTACACCTGACGAATGTTCTAAATATAGACTGTCACACGGACACACTTGAATACACAGATTTTGCACATTTGTCATCCACAGATTTTGTATAAGTATATAAGTATATTCATTCATACAGCTCCGATACCAAAATGTTACAAATATGCGGAGAATGCTTTAAAGCCAGGGGCTAACATTGTGTAAATATGAAGGCTTGTGGCCAAATAAAATGCCGTCTTATCAACTGTTTATATCTGCTACAATTCAATTTGTCTGGCACACTAGATGTGTTATATTTATGCACTCCATGCACAATTAAATCATGCAGACTACCAATATTATTGAAATGCATCTATTTTCTACACTGACTATAATATGTGCAACAGATAATTAATAAAAACTTAAGGGCAATATAGGCTTAGAAAATTCTGTGTTCATATGAATTTAAATTAATATACAGACTCTTCTTAATTTTAAGCTACTGCTGGAAAACAGGAATATAAAATACTTGAAATATCTACACAATTACTTTTCCCATAAATTTTTTCATCACAAACTTTAAAACAAAATCATCTTGAAACCCCAATATCCTAAATACTTAAAAAATTTTAGTAGGAAGTCCTAAATAATTAAAAATTTCAGGGGAAATTTATTTTAATTTTTTTTTAGTTCTTCTATTTTTTAATAACTTTTTTCACCCCTTGTATATGTAAATCCTTAGATCCGCCACACTTACATCTTCAGTACTCTCCAGTGTTCCCTCCTTGCTGCTGCTATCCCCTGCCTCGGTTGTGACCTCAGATGAACTGTCATTTACATGAGAGTCAAGGTCAAAACTTGGTCGATTATTACCTTTCCTGAAAAAGTTAAATTGGAGAAATAAGAGAAGTAACAAACATTTAACTTCAGTATATGCATATATTTTCCAACTTATTATTCCACAAATTATGTAAAAATTACAAAGAAATAGATAATTATTTTCTTCAGGTAATGCTGTCTTGAAGTAATGAAAAGCATGCAAAACAAGTATACCACGCAATCAGAAGTAATTAACTAAATAAAAATTTACAAATCACAACATTTTTGGGTGACTTAAGCTTGGCGCTCACATGCTAATGTATTTTTCCTCTCTCCCTTTGAATGTGAATTTCAATTTTCTGGTCACTAATATCATGCAACAAGACTGAATCTATCAAAGTGCTCTAGTTACAAAAATATTGAATTCTCCAAAAAACCTCTTGCACCCTATGCCAGTAATAGCCCTGTATGACCAATAACTACATTGTGCCTAACTGCCAGGAACCATTACTGATAAACTGACCAATGTCCTCTTAAACATCAATCACCGTACAGGTAACAGCCAGTCTTAATTAAATGACTTGCTTTTAAGTCAGATGCATTAATCATTGATAAAAAGTAATTTCTTAGATTTTCAAAATTTTCATTATTCATCCTCAAAAACTTGTGCTCCATTTAGTTTAATAATGATTATAGAGATTGCACAAAAGTACAAACTTTGCATATTTCAAATCTTAGTTCAAGAACTAAGGTATACTTGGTTTAATACGTATATATCATGTGTAACATAAATTAAAGAAAAATAAATAAATAAAGAGAACAGAGTTAAAAAATACAAAAGATAGATATATATGTAAGTATAATTGAAATAAAGTGTACAACTGGATGCTGCGTACATTAAAGAACGTCTGACATCTGCGCATTAAACTGAATGGAACAGATTACATGTTGTACTACAATCTGATGAGACAAACCTTTTGGAAGGTATATACACATATTTTGCATATCTCACTGGCAGGCTTATATAAACATAAAAACAAGTGAAGTTTATACAGAGAAATGAGTGTTCAATGTGAATACATTATAAAGAGTCTACAAAAGTAGGGATTATCTCCCTTTCTGAACGCTGATTTCTCTGTGTAATATTTTGATAACATGTACAGGATAGCATGCTCTTATCTTACCTAATGCTAGAGGGACTGTGTGAAGCAAGAGGAATCCATTATATATAATGTATTAATTTACATAATTTAATGTTCAATTGTTTCATACTAAACTGTTCACTGTTATGATTAACAATTTTTCTTTCAGTCATTCCATTGAGATAAATATTTGTTCCAATATCAATTCTGTGAAGTAAATTGTAAAGTTGGGTGAATTCAAGGAAATCAATGCAAAGAGATAAATTTAATTATCCCTCAGATGACTTCATATATATGAACTATAAAAATCTTTAATTTTCAGAAACTCTTGCCTTTCAAAAGCAAGAAAAATCTTCTTTTTCCTCACAATTTGCTAAAAACTTATATGATACTAGCTTCTTCAAATTTTATGCATTTGTAGTCAAACTTTATGTTAACCCAACAATTCTCAACAAAGACTGAAAAGAAACTGGGACATATTTTTTTTTATAATTCCGGGAAAAATATAACACATCCTTCCTTATTCCAGACAGAACATCAAAAACTGACCTGAATTCATTAACATATTACTAAATAATAAAGTGTACAAGAGCCCTATAATATATAGTAAGTAACTTCCCCATACAGCATTATAAAGCTTACAGACTTCTCCCTGCTAGTAAACCACTGTGTTACTTAATGATGCTCACCTTTTCTGTCCATGCTTCCTGGTCAGTCTGTGTTCTGTCCCCCCTTCTTCCTTCTTGCGGGGATCTACGGAATAAAAATAACAAAGGTCTACAATTCACAAAATTCAGGTAGATCATTACCTTTCAAATCCGATTTTTCAAAATAAATCAGGAAAATAAACCCCTTACTAAATCTAGTTAATATACTCTTCATCGTCATACGAATGAACGGCACTAATCCCATCAGCTTAAGACATATCATCATGGATTTATGATAATGAATTTTCTATATTCAGTTCATGTACAGAAATAAATCATAGTGCAGATGTGGGCAAAAATGATCTGTCAGAGAGAGACATGGACAGAACTTATTCTAAGAGACAATGGTCTGAACTCACCAGTCGCTGGAATGCATTCGTACATATTCTCGTCACTTTCACTCTCGGACGTCGGCCAGTCATTGGTCGGCCCGGCTCGGTTCACAGCTACATCGTGATATTCCTGGTCTGAATCTTTGGACTTCTCAGTTGACTTCTGTGTTTGTACTTTATTTCGGAACCTTTCATCCACAACCTCACCCTTGCCTTCATTTAAAGCACTTATTCTGTCTTTCACTCCAACAATTTTGCCATCATTTTTTAGGTTCTTCAGAGTTGTACACTTTGCAATGTCTGCAGGCTTTGGCTTTTCAAATGAATTCCTTCTTTCCAGAAACTGATTAGAGTTTGGCATCTCAATTTTTGGTTTTGGTTGTGTAGATTTGGAAGTATCATCAGATTGTTCAAATCCTCCTTTCAGTTTCTGAAATTGTTCTGAACTAGTTTTACGTGACAATAACTCTTTATCTGTCTTCTCCTCTTTCAGTTCCTTGTCCTTTGAGAATTTTTCCAAAAACTCTTTACTGCTGCTTGCTTCTTTACTAAGCAAAGCCTCTTTATAGCCATGCAAGTCACTCTTTCTGCCTGAATCAGTTCTTGTAACACTGGTTTTGGTAAATGTGGAAGATGTGTTAGTAACAGTGTCTGTTTTTTGTGGAGTTGTGGATTTAGATGGCCAGGTGGATGATGATGAAGTGGAAGATTTTGTCGTTTCTTCAGAAACACTGCTAGTGGTCACAATGACAGAGAAGTCAGAAATCACAGGCTTCTTTAACTTGGTCTGGAACTTGTTCACAAGTTCTTTACTTTTCTCCATCCACTCCGGCTTCTCATCCGGTTTTACTTCCGGACTGAAGGACTTGACCCGCGGACTCAAGCTTCCAGACGACCCAGTATCTGAGGCAGTGGACTGATCCAGTTTTAATTTACCTTTACTTTTGAGAGATGACCTTGGACTTGACTTTTCTGAGGTCACTGAGTCTGTGCTGGATTGACGACTAAGCCCTGGTCCAGATGATACACTAATTTCTTGCTTTTTGTTATAACTTAGTCCAAAATCACTTTTGAATTTCTTTTCACTTGCTTTAGGACTCAAAGAAGATCCCAATTCTTTTTGTTTTGTTAATTTACTTTCCCCACTTAATTTACTGACATCAGAACTTTTCTTAGCAGATTTTGAAACTGAAAATTCCTTGGTCCTTGATACACTACTTTTCTGACCAACATCTTTATCTGAATTGACACTATCGGTAGATGACGTTTTCTTTTCTTTCAATAAACTTGATGTTTCTTTGAAAACTTTGTTTGGTTTGGATGTTTCACTCTGAGCAGATGAAGCAGACGTTTCTGATTTTTTACTACCTCCAGGAAGAGTTCGTAAGATGGCCAAATTTCCAATGAGGTCTGATGTGGCCTTTTGTTTGAGGGAATTATCTTCCCGTGAATTCACTCTGTGTATCTTACTATCAACAGAAGCTTGAAAGGTTTTGGAAGAAGAGGTCATGACCTTTGACTTGACAACCTGTGCTTTGGTTGTGTCATTTGTGTCATCTTTGTTTGCTTTTCTGACACCTCTTGGACTACCCATGCTATGACAACTATCCGAGCTATTAGTTCTCTCCAGCGTTGTATTTTTATTGGCATCAATACTGAATTTGAACTGAGAAAACAATGTTAAGTCCTCTTCATCTTTGGCACTTTTATCACTACTGGGTTTTTTGGTCACAGTTTTTTGGGTAGTGTATGATCTACTTTTAAAGTCTGTTCCCATGGAAACTGGGGCACTGGTCGAACCAGTAGTTCCTTCGGACTTGCTTTCAAACATACTTTTTATATCCTTCATGTTCGTAGGTTGATTTTTCCTAGTTGTTGTTTGCCTTGTCTTTTCTTTCTCCCTGGTGTTTGGTAATCCGGTGGATTTCAAATGCACACCAAATTTATCCATGGTGATAACGGATGTTGATGTTATTGAATAATTTTCAGCTGACAATGATCACGTCACAAAAATCTCACATAAGTAAAACATATACGTCACCCAGATGCACCTGCGTTAACAGTGCAGACTACACACACCTGCACTTGTCTGTAATAGCCCGTAAACCGTCTCGTCCAGCAGTGTTTTGAATGTCACTTCCATTTTAATCCACTTATAATTCTTCAGATTTTCATCAAAAAACAGCTCACATTTTCCTCTTTTCTTGCCCTACATTTGGAGAGTCATAATCCCTCTACTGTACGCGGCACTGAACCATTTCCTGTTCATCGCAAAGCTTCCTGTTTCAGGACTGGCCGGATATTCACCCTATAAAGACAAGTAGATATTTTAGAACAAGCCTTTTTCTTTTGCAGCATCCATAACAGTGTGTATTGAAACCACAGAGGAAGCACTATAGCTCATTAGATTTGATCACGTACATCAACCAAAGCTCTAAGTTTACATGAAGAGCTATCACTCAGTCGGGAACAGAAGTTAATTTTTCTCTTATTTCATCCTTATAAGTTATGAAGCATAAAAACTTCTCTCTGAACAATTGTTCAAATTTGTACAACAAATCTCTGTCTTACAAACTGAAGATGACCACAGCCGAGTAATCAGGACTGACTGTAATACATCAGCTTGAGAAGTTAATCCAGGATCGGGAGATTGGACCAAAGGTTTGGACCCCGATTTGATTGAGCTCACAGATATCTATAACAATGGGCAGTCTGTAGCCAGACCAATGAATCACCTCTAAGCCCTATAAATACTGGAGCTGTCAATGGTTATAGCAAGTTATAGGAGATGGGACATAACATGTACAGGTTGGATCATCAAACAGGAATAATGCATAGGCATTTATGTAGATTATAGACACATCTACATATACAGTGTATATATCTTCCTGTTTAAAAAAGTGTCTTCTGACTACTGTACTATGCTATCACAATTGTCTTGCTCATCTAGTTTCCTTTCTTTCAAACTACCGGTATATCTTCAGTTGTTTAAAATATCATAAAGACAACAAGGAAACAAGAAAACAAAATGTACTAAAAAATATAGGCTGAATTTTGTATACATGCAAAGATTGAGAACTATCATTCATCTATATCTTATTAATAAATGCTGACAATGTACAATTACATACCAACCTAAGATTCAGATC